>NC_040022.1:10784024-10829621 GCF_000972845.2 Larimichthys crocea
CTCAGGGTTGAAGGGTCCTAATGGGAAATATCTGTGTAGTAAACCTGTTACGCTACAGTGTTCATTTCTCAAAACGTTCCTCCTCCTCAGGGACTACAAATGTAAGCCAGATAATAGTTAAGCCTCAGAGTCCTGTTTACCCAAGCTCAATATTATTATGACTATCAACACAGTTTCTGTTGGTAATGACTTGGAATTGATTTTTTTAAAGGTTGCGTCCTGCTGCTAACATTAAGCCATGCATCATCTCATGTTGTTATTCAGACATGTTTATATTTTTCTGATTACTTAAAGATTGCTGTGACACATTCATTCATTAATCACTGTATGTCATTCTGAACTGGAGACTCGTATTTTTATGGAAATGACAGAAGCCCTGAGCGTCATTTGTTTCTTGAGATCTTCTCAAGGTTTTTACGTCATTATCTCAAAATACAAATGCTGTCCTCCCCAGATAATGGGATCACTTTATTGATCTTGAAATAACAAGACTTTATTCTTTATAAAACATTATTCAGTGTAACATGTACATCAGTCAGCGCGTCACATCCATCAGTCAGCATGGCATGACGTCACTTGTGATGGAATTCTTCTACCACATTTCATTCATTATTTAGAGATCTCCATGTCCATGTGTCATAAAAGAAGTTTTAGTCAAGAACTTTAGTAGAAATACTGATTCTTCAGTTCATGGAAAGAGCTGACATACAGTGATTAAATGGATTAATGTGTCACAGCAATCCTATTTTGACCAGGCATCTGGCAAACATATTAATATTAATATCATAAAAAAATATGCCACTATTATCATTATTCTAACGTGATTCATGTGTCTTTCTTTCAGGATGTGTTTGAATAAATATTTAGTTTGGGTAAACCAACTGTTATATCAATCAAGAAATTAAAAAATAAGCTAATGGGGAAAAAAATAGTTTGATTATCGATTAAAAAATGTTGTTGTGTGCCGCTGTGTAGGTCGAAACAACTTTACAGTGACTGATCTGCAGTTCCCTCTAAGCTCATAGGATCATCATCGGACACAAATCAAATTAAACTTCTTCGTGTCATTATTTTGCAGCTTAAATTGGGAGTCGGTCTCAGATTTAGAAGCTGGTACATGAAATAAACAGTGAGAACACACACAGGTAGATTATCAGAGTTCAGTCCATGAATCCACCTGGATAGTCTGTGTTCAGAGACATTTCATGGGTCTGTGGAGGTTTGACCGATCTGAGTGTCTGATTGGCGGCCGGACCGTGAACTGGGGCTCCGTTTTTCCAAAAGTTGGATCTAGATTAACTTCTCTCCCGCAGCCTGTGCGTTTTTTTGCGGCACCCCTGTGTTGCAGACGGAAACGCACGACCCTCAGTTTTTCCCAGAACGCCTGATCCTGTGTGAATCCACCTAAGGGGGCAAGTGGACCCATGTCATGTCAGCAAACTTCCACCACCCCACCACATACCAGAGCTCCAGGATCTCCTTTGTTGGGGTCCAGCATTCAGACCTGTACCGTTCTCTGTGGGTACTCTGTAGACCCGTGCTGTTGGTTTTTGCACGACTGAACTCTCAAGTGTGCATTCATGTTTGTAATGAGGGCTTTGTGCACTGCAGCCCCCGCCATAATATCCTCCCTATGTGACTGTTGGCTATTCTCGTTGACGGTCTGATGGCGTCCTTTGTCACCTGAGGTTTCCTTCCACACATATCGCACTAATGCATTAGATCACAATCAGTAAATCTGTCCGTCTGCAATGTCTGGCCGCGTTTGCTGACGTCTTTCTTACAGATTTAAATGCGATCTCACTTCAGTTGCCGTTCCTTCTAAAACACCTATCAGTTCAGCTGTTTCTGTGTGGCTGAAGCTTTTACTATCCGTGCCCCAACATATACCCTCTTTCAGTCACTTGGATCTTTTCCTCATTCCATCTTGATACAAAGAGCATACCGCAGAGCATGACGGCATGGCTTAATTGTCCCATGCAGTGTACCTGCGTGGAACATCTGCATTCGTTATGTTTCTCCACTCGTTTGTCTCTTGTGTTTGTGAGCAGACGCCATTGGGACAAGATCAGATAAACCTTATCAGTGTCATGCAGGGATTGTGTCACAGTGACAGAAGTACAGAACAGACGACACGATGAGTCATTTCAAAGACCTCCTAAAACCTGAGCTGTATATAGGCGCTTGACCAGAGACTTCATGTCAATTCTAGAAAAGCATACATACAGTCACAGCAGCTATTCAGCCACATGAGCAACACCGAAAAAAAAATTCTGCTGTATTTTTAATACTATTAAATAGACTGTGACATGTTGAATGTAAAATAACTGAGAATGTCCTCTTTTAAAAGAAAAAAAAATCATTTTCAAATGTATTTGTTTTTTTGTTTATTTTAACAAATATTTATTTTTGTATTTAATAGATAAAAGTATTAAATTCAAGTTAAATACGTTTCTAAAATTAGATAAAAGTAACATTTAATGGTGAAAAAAAAGACAAAAGTATTGGTTCTGTAATTTGACAGATTTTTTTGCTGATTACAGTAGGGTTAGAGTTAGTGATTACAAATAAAGAGCTACTAATGTCAGAGACAGATCACTGACTGTTTATAATAATGAGTAAAATCTTAAGATTCATTGTTACAGGTAACAGTGTGCTCCTCAGCTTTTCCACTCAGGCAGGCAACAAGTGATTTAGACTCACTGTTCTGGAGGGACAAAAGCCTGAATAACTGTGTACAAAAGTCAGAGAATGATAAGAATATATTAAGATGTTTTTTCTGGTTATCAAATGTAGAATAAAATTCATTAATACAGAAGCTCTGTGAGGTCAGTGAGAAAGAACATTTCTGGTGATCCATTTTCTCCTGTGAATTCAGAGAAAAAACTTTAGTCCTATGGTGCGTTTAGGCCTCTTGTGGTGAAATAAGTATTACATACTAAACACTGACCAAAAACATTCTGTAGATATAAAACAAAAACATAATTATTCTTATTTTCATACATCAATTTAAACATAGCTAATTGTTATATTTCTGCTATATTCTGTTATCTTACAGACCGGACCTTTAAAAACCTTCTATTTGTTTGCTGATGCTTAATTATTGCTTCATTAAACGATCACTCAGAACACTTTCATGAAAAATATTTTAGACTCCCTAGATTTTGAAGTTAAAAAGGTATTTTGCTAAGACGTAGAAGCTTTCTCTTGGGCTATGTAACAAACAAAAACATCTATCACTCCCTTAAGGCACAATTTTACAAATGTATGCATGCTTGTAACCACATGTGCATGTAGCTCTCTCAAAGTTGTCATCTCTGTGTTTTCTTAACCCAGAAGCGCTGATCCTATTGCATAAATTTGTTCCATAAATTAGAGGCCTCCACTGGAATTCCTCCTGTTGAGCGGCACCGTAGCACATAATGAATTCTGGTAGTAAATACGACTGGATGCTTTCCCTCCACCTTATAATTAGATCGTTCAATCTTTTGCTGCAGAAACCTTCACTTTCCAGGGGGCTTAGAAGAGAGAGAGAGAGAGAGAGAGAGAGAGAGAGAGAGAGAGAGGAGAGAGAGAGGTTTGTATGCAGTGTGTTGTGTAAGGGCTTTTCATGTCTATGTGTCTATAAGTCAGTGTCAAGTGTGTGTGTAATAAGCATGTGTTTCTGTGTTAGGGTGTGCATGCTTGTATAGATTTATTGATTGAAGTGTATATATGTAGAGAATACAACCTATGTTTACTGGATCAGAACAAGAATGAACCTACTAGGACACAGCATCTCCATGAAACAGGAGCTGCTTTGTCTTTGCTAATTGCTCTCGGTTCTGTTCAGTATTGCTCTCACACAAGAGAAAGAGATAATCTGAAGGTAAATGAACAGCTAATTACATGCATCTTTTTTTCAGCTTCACCATATTGGGTTGGGTGTCTGAAGTCTGGATCTTAAGTCCTGATTCCTGCAACATTTGTCCAGAGTCGAGTGCCGCACAGGTTTTATTCTCTTCACAGAAATAGAACAGGATTTCATCGTGAAGGAAAACTGTTTTTTAGCTCAAAACATCTTTAATAATGCTACAATCGAATCGTTGGCCCCACCCATTTTATTGTCTTACAATAAACAAGATATCAAGATCACATGATTCTTAGTATCCAATCAAATGTTTTGGGAGGGGTTTCCAAAACTGCTAGCATAGCTATATTCAGAACTGCTGACATAGCATACGTTCACCCCCTCCATATTTTTTCATCTCAACTTTCACGTGTCCATGACCGTCCTCCACTGGGCAGCATTTCCTGCCTGTCTGTCCTCCCTTTACCACACAATTAATTTTTAACCTCACACTGCATTTTTGAAAGTTACAGAATTGAAGAGTTTTGACGTTTACTCATCCTCACCACATTGTTAAGCCTCATGGCTTCCATTGTCTTACTTATATTTTCACTCTTGTTAAATTACAAAACAATCTATCTGCTACAAAAAGGATATTGATCACAATTAATGCAGACAAATGCTACAACAACTCATGTAAATTTGACTTCTATTTTTAACAGTGCACTGTAACAAAACCTCTAAATTGTACACTATGAGGTAATATTAAGCTGAATATGAAGGTTAGCTTAGCCTAATTTAGCAGAGCAACCTGGCTATATCAAGAGAATAATAAAATCCAGCTTGCTAATTAACTATTTAATCTTGTTTGTTAAAAACACTGGGCTAGGCAACCAGCAGAGACTAGGGAGTTACTGGTCCCGGCTGACGCTATGCTGCTGGGTTCTTATTTATTATACATACTTGAGGGAGGTATCTTCTCCTCTAACTATCCCTGAAGATGCAAATAATCATATTTCTCACATTTTTTTAACTTTGTAGTTCACGGTATGGAAATTGAGCTGGGCCTCCCTCAACACACCACACACACATGCAGCAAAGATATCCGAGTTCATGCCCTGAACCTTATATTAACCTGATGACTGTTTGGTGAACATCTGCTCCACATACATACTGTCCATACATACAAGTCCAGATCGCCATCATTTGATTGTTGTATTTACTAGGTCATTTACAAAGGCCGTGGAGAACAATGGAAGTGTCTTTTATTTGGGAATCGTGAAGTGTGGCGGTGGACTGACTGATTTATCAGGTGAATTTAAAATGCACACAGCTGTATCAACAATGAGAGAGCGGGCTGGTGAGTGAGTGATGAGGAGGTGATGGGGAGAATTATGAAGTGAACATGTTCCCCAAATAACATGTGTACACACAGCATCACACGGGTCAATTATGAATGGAATCAAATGAAATGGCTCTTAGAGTGCTTAAATGAATCAGTGGGGGGAAGTAACACACGCGATAGACAACATATTTAAAATGAATTCCAAAACAGTATCTCTGCTGCTGCTGAAGCCCACTGGGTGAGTATGTGAAGTAAAAAGAGAGTATTTGTAGTGATGGAGCTTTCTTAGTTGCTTGCTCCATGGTGAGTTTCATAAAGTCACGTATTTAAAGTAGCATTTGTTTGAACAAAAAGATGCAAATTACCGATTATCACCACATGAAGTTCTTATCATGAACATGTCATCATGTTGTTGTGCAACATTAGGATTTGGTTTGGCTCAATATTTCCTTACTGTAGCTCTGGCTCGGTTTGCACAACCCCTGGCAAAATATCCATTTTTTTTAGCTGCTAAATTATGAGGGGCCGTTAGGGACTTATTTAGAATAATTCTCTCACATGCACCTATGAAACCAAATACACTGCTCAAAAAAATGAAAGGAACACTTTTTAATCAGAGTATAGCATCAAGTCAATTCAGCTTCTGGGATATTGATCTGGTCAGTAGATAGGCAGGGTTGCACAGGTAGTCCAACTCCTCCAGAGTGGCACATCAGTATGTTCCCTTGCCAGAAGGTTTGCTGTGTCTCCCAGCACAGTCTCAAGAGCATGGGAAGATTCCAGGAGATTCCAGGAGACGGCAGTTACTGTAGGAGCTGGACAGGGCCGTGACAGCCCTTAACCCACCAGCAGGACCAGTTCTATCTATAACAGGATGGCACTCCAGAGCTCTCAAAAGACCTACAGGAGGCCACAGGTGTGAATGTCTCTGACCAACAATCAGAACAGACTTTATGAGGGTGGCCTGAGGGCCCGACGTCCTGTACTGGACCCTGTGCTCACTGTCCAGGACCATGGAGCTCGACTGGCATTTACCACAGATCGTCAGAATTGGCAGGTCCGCCACTGACGCCCTGTGATTTCACAGAGGAGAGCAGGTTCAACCTCAGCACATGTGATAGGCGTGAACGTATCTGGAGACGCCGTGGAGAACGTTATGCTGCCTGCAACATCATTCAGCAGGACCGGTTTGGTGGTAGGTCAGTGATGGTCTTGGGAGGCATATCCCAAGGATGCACAGACCTCTACAGGTTAGACAACGGCTCCCTGACTGCTATTAGGTATCACCATGAAATCTTTGGACCCATTGTCAGACCCTACCCTGGTGCAGTGGGTCCTGGGTTCCTCCTGGTGCACGACAATGCCCAGCCTCATGTGGTGAGAGCATGCAGGCAGTTCCTGGAGGATGAATGAATTGATACCATTGACTGACCCCTGTGCTCGACTGACCTAAATCCAATAGAACACCTCTTGGTCTTTATGCTTCAGTCCATCTGACGCTGCCTGGTTGCACCTCAGACTGCCCAGGAGCTCAGTGATGCCCTGGTCCAGATCTGGGAGGAGATCCCCCAGGACACTATCCTTCATCTCATTAGGAGCATGCCCTGACGTTGTCAGGCATGCATACATGCACGTGGAGGCCATACAAACTACTATACATGCACGTGGAGGCCATACAAACTACTGAGTACCATTAGGAGTTACTACAAAGACATATCATTTTTTTGCTTTGATTTTGGGGAAGTCTTTGAATTCAGCCCTTTGCAGGTTGACAGTTTTCATTTCCATTAATGATGTGGCATCCTTTGTTCTTAACACATTACCCAGTCCATATCAGGAAAGATATCCAGTGTGATTTCTTTTCCTGTTGAGATCTGATGTGTTTTCAAAGTGTTCCTTTAATTTTTTTGAGCAGTGTATATTCAGATACTATACTGAAAACCAATTACATAATATAGTGAAAACCTCTCAATATTGTGAAATCTTCTCATCCAACATATAGAAATGTGATTCAGTAGATTTTATGAGAAGATTTCAGTATGGTGTGTGTTGTTGTTGTGCTTCAGTTTGAATTTTGAACAGTAGGAATCTGGACAGTATGAATACCTTTCATTCACTGATTTGCATGTACCAGCCAGTGACTGTTGACATTCTTATAACTTCTAACTATAAATGTCAAAAAACAGGAGTTAAACATCTGACTCCCAGACCTCCTGAGAGATCACGCAAGAATCCTTTTTGTTTAGAGTTCAGCCACAGATACAGAGGATGAAGAATAACACTAGTTCAGTTCTTCCACCCTCTCTGTTCTCTCGTAGCACATGTTTTTACAGTGATAAATTAATAAATTATATGAAATTAGGGGTGGCACGGTGGTGCAGTTGTTAGCACTCTCACTTTACAACCTCGGCTGGAGCCTTTCTGTGCATGTGTGGGTTCTCTCCGGGTACTCCGGCTTCCATGGTCCAAAGACATGCACTTAACAGTGACTTTAAATTGTCTTTTAGGTGTGAACGTTAATAGTTGTTTGTCTCTATGTGCCCTGTGATGAACTGACGACTTGTCCGCCTCTCACCCAATGTCAGCTGGGATAGGCTCCAGCCCCACCATGACCCTGGATAAGTGGTTACAGATAATATTTGTATATGAAATGAATTCTCAGCGCTTTTTGTATCTTTGACAGAAGATAGTCAGAATAACAGGTGTTTCTAGCAGATTTCATCAGCTGTAGGTAGACTATGTGGAGTGGTAACATTGCAGACTCTGAGCGTCCTTCTAAGGTGGAGCAGGTACAAAGACAAACAACATCCAAACTCTGTATATATGAAGCGCCACCTTTATTACAGCTCCATTCACACTGTTTGAACATGTAAAGAAATACTAAGCTTTACACACAGTTATGACAGGCAGAGGGGTTTGTTTATTATATTATTTATTAAAACGGCTCCATTATAATTACATGATGGGCACATTCTGGAAGGTATACAGTATCTTCTATGACCATTTTCTGTAAAGTCTTTTTAAATATGGCTGTGATGAACATGCATTTAAGCCAAACATCTTTTGTCTTCCACTGTGTGAGGCAGCTACCCGTCATTTGTATTTTTGAATCCGTCATTGTTCTCAAATCTCAGCTGAAAGTGTCCTAACTGTGCGATGAGAGCGTCGCACTGACTGTGGGAGCTCTGGAAGAACTGCTTTACTCTCTGCACGTTCTGATCCGGCAGGAAGCGCTCCACCAGAGTCTGCTGGATGGCCCTGCGCTCACAGGACCTATACTGAACCGAGTGGCTCACGTTTTTGAGAGGCTCCACTATCAGGAGCCCACTGGTGCCGGACCTCGAGGCCGGAGACACTTTAACCTGTCGACACAGAGATCAAACAGAACGTTTAGATTATTTCCATGATCAGAAGTACGAAATCAGCCAGAAATATTCTGCAGAGTCAGAGAGGCTTTCAGCATAAGACATCTTTGACTCCTGTGCACTGACTGAACTGATCATTGATGAATAAAATCCTCAACCACAGCACACTTGCAAACAGTGTGTCATGTTAATACTTCAGTCATAATACAGTAGGATGACCTGCTGCTCTGTTCTGTATGTTTCTTGTGTCAGCATTTTACCACTGCGACCTCCTGCAGGCAGTCGACTACTGACCTCTGCTGGTCTCTATGGGGAAATGTTTCCTGTTCAGTGATTGGGTGTTTACAGCTGTTTCCTTATCTAGTGGGTACTTAATCTCTGTAATAGAACTATTCATTTCCCTCTTAGTTGTTCTAAAAGAGGAAAGCAGTACCATTTTGGTCAGATACTCTCTGTAGACTTTGATCAGAGGGTCAACACGATCCAGGTAGTCCAGACTTAAGACTTCCTCAGCCGATGGGTCGGTCAGACGCTTCCAGTGGAGGAAAGTGTGGACATGGAGAGCAGCTCCATTCATCCATTGCTTCACCTGCACACGAAAGGTACGAGAATGTCTTTTAACATTCTGCATGTTACATTTTCTTTGGATGATTGAGCAAATTTGAGCCAACCATACAGACCTGGACCAGCAAGCTCAGGGTTAAAACAAGGATCATCACACTTCTTAACTCTAGATTAGCTAATACATTATCCAAAGTCTACCTATAAATTGTGCTATGGTTATAGTGTCACCACTATAGTGACACCAATGGTATTAGTATTGGATAAGATTAGCAGTAATAACAGATGTGCAAGCACCATTGGTAATAATATTTGTAATTCTGTAACTGCTTTGTATCAACAACAAAGCCAACCCCGGCAGAGCTGAGCGTGCTCCTCTCTGGTAACACCATCCGCTCGTAGAAATCCATCAGCTCCGACTGAAGCTTCCTCTCGTAGTTCTCCATCAGCGCTGCCATCTTGGCCTGGTCATTGGCTGCAGCAGGAATCTGCCGTGGTAGATGATTTCAGATGGAGTCATTGTGTCTTCAGGACAATACAAGAATGATACAACTGGATCCATCGTGTCTGAATAGTTCTTCATCTCAACAACTTTGGAGGCAGTTTTGTGCACTTAAGGAACACTTTACTGATCCTTCATAGAAAATTCAGTTTAAAAGATTTACTGAAATGTATTAAAAATAATAATGCATCATGATGCTGATAGTACTACTTGATTTGAATGTTCCCTGAGAAGATGTGTTCCTGCTTGCTGAGACACGTTTAGTGGTTACTGCACATTTTTCAAAAAAAATAGTTACATTCTGCTTTAACTGGAGCTTAAAGCGGAGTTTCAGGAGCCGGGCCACACCTCAACCGCACCACCTCCGACAGTCCTATGAATACCCTCTGGTTCCCTTCGCTCTTAATTCCACACATCCTTCTTGCCCACCCATCCCATTTCTTTCACCTGTTTCTCCTCTCCTTCTCACTCTCCATAGGGTTCAGAGGGGGGTCCGTCATGCCTGGATGCTACAGTAGATTCCCTACCGAAGCTTCACAAGATCATGCTTCACTCTCAATCCTTCATTTTGTCAATAAATCATTTAAATGTATCTCGTTGATGCTAGTGAATTCACATTTTACGCAGCATCCCAACTTTTTTTGGAATCAGAGTTGTATGTATTAAATACAACATCAAATACAATAAATAATGGACCAGTAGCCTTTAATTGCTAATGTTAGCAACTTCACATATAGATGTTGCTGTTTTACTGACCTTGCTGAGTCATTTTACCAACTTTATGACTCTATTTAATTTGTATCAGTGTTACACAATATTTTAGTGATTAAAATTACCCTAGAATTGCCAAGACTTCTTCAGCTGATGGTCTAAGTTTTTTACATTTTATAATTTGTGTGCTTAACCCTTAATAATACAATTACAATGACTATAATGAGTTTCAGATGAAATCAAGTCACCTGTTTGAGCAACTCGCTGGCAATGGAGCTGACGTCCGACCACACGTCAGCCCCGAACATTCTGCGTATGGGGTCCGGAGGCTGAAGGCGGTTCTCAGGGCTCCACGAGCCCAAACCAGTGGTCTGATGATGGGCTAGCATCTCGAACAGGACTGATAGGGCAAGCGCAACAACACCCACGCCTCCGTAACTCACCTGTAGAATCAACACACACACAGATTCACTCATCGAGACATTATGGAAAACAGGCTCTCTTTTTTTGCTCTCTGCACTTGACTCTGAATTATGATATAAAAACAGAAAAGTATTTTCTGCACCATATGGACTTTTGTTGTTTCATTTACTTTTTGTTCTTACTTGAACAGTGTTGGCATACAGATTTATCCATTTTTGTTAGAACTAGAAAAGGTGTCATAACAGGATCCTCCAGCTCTGATCTGTCATGTGTTTTCCATTGTATAGCAGAGACACTACATGAGCTTAGTTAACCTGGCTACAATTGATGGCACATGGTGCACTACTAAAAAAACTTGACATGAAAAGTCATAAATGAGTTTTACAGCAAGTGTTTGTCATGGGACACACTGAACCGAGGAGGTTGCATACCAATCTGTACGGAACGCTTGTAAACCTGTAATAATCTGCCTGTCCCTGCCTGCCAAGACCATCTTATTACAACAGTTATAACAATAGAGACACATGATGGCAGTATGATCTGACCGTAGTGTTTCCTCCGAACAGGGTGCGGAGGTCACGGTTGAAGGCAGACCTCTGCTCCTGTGTCATATTACTCTGCAGATTGGAGTACTGCTGCTCCAGAGCGAACGAGGAGTTCAGAGACAGCAGAGAGGCCAGTGAGGCATCCAGGGAGGCATCAGGAACCACACCTGCATGGCTGCATGACAGTTGCAACATTCTGGGTTGGACATTTTCAGCTTATATTATGACAGCTCCAGATAAAAGGTCCAGTGTGTAACATTTAGGAGCATCTATTGGCAGAAGTAAAATCACAAGAATCGTTGTCTTTAACGTAGAATGAGCTCTCTTACACCATGTTTCTAAAGTAGCCCAGAACAGACAAGCCAAACTCTGACTAGACAGGGCCTTGAAAATGGGTGCACTAAACTCTTTATAAGTTTACTGCACCCAAATCACAAAAACAAACAAAAAAAAAAAAACATATTTAAAGACAGAACCGGGGATAGGTGTTAAGTTTGCTGGCTCTTTGCATACCTGGCGGTGTCGTACAGACAGTCTACGGTCTTTGGAGTAGTACTGCAGTGTATTCCCATCTGAACATTAAGAGTAAATGACTGGAAACAGCCACAAAAAAACAGAGTGAAAATGAAAAATCACTGCTGCCACACAAATTCAGCAGGAAATCAACTGTGTGTGTTAAAGCTTCAGTCACTGGGTACAAAGTCTAGACACATGTAAGGCAGACACACGCACAGCAAACAAACTGTTCAAATACAGAGATAAATATGCTACATGACACATGACAGATCACTGAAACTCTAATCACAATGTTCTGCTTTTAGATTAAAGAAATATTATATTCAGTCCGTAAAGTAGTAAGTAAGTTAGTCTGTAAGTTTAGTGTTTATCATGTTTTGTGTGTTAATACTAAACAAACAGAACTTAACAGAAAGGGAAATTGGAGACTGAAATCTGAAATGTCTGAAATGTTCTTTGTTCCTCAAATTCACCAGATGAAAGGACCGAAACCTTTAATAAAGTTTATTGCAAGTAAAGGGCCTGTAAAGTTTTCTCTTCTTTTGCCAGATATCTCCTCCTATACACCACTGTTATGGAGTAGGAAACCCCGGCAATGCTACTCGTTCTGCAGCACTTCGAGTCCCACAATCCCTTGGTGTTCTTGGCCCAGATGTACAACCACAACCTGCAGCTGATGCGCTGGGCTCTAGCTGTGCTGGGGTACAATATTGAGATCAAACACACGAAAAGGGTTGTTAATGTTGTGGCTGATGCACTGTCCTGTGTGTGAGATGCCTCAATGGTTTCTAATAGAGGTATTTTGTACTGATAATGTGTTACTGTGTATCATGTGCTATGTTCACTACAAACTATGGTTTGTGTTTTTATGGGGGAGGGGGGGTGTTACGGCCCAGGCGGCATGTGTTTGGTTGCTCTCTCCTCCCTCCATGTGTTCCCTTATGTATTTCAGATGCTGCTCCTCCTCTCTGGATTCCCACAGGTGACTATTGCTAATCACCAGGTGATATCTAGGAGGGAGGCAGACCTGTTGAGGAGAGCGGACATGTTGGCAGCGTGTGAGCTGTGTGTTGGTTCTGGTCAGAGCCGTCCTCCCGTTTGGAGAACTCGACCTTAGTTTAAATGTGTCTTTTGGTGTTGTCTTTAGGTTATGGTTTTCCTTTTGTAAATTAACCCCACCGTTTCTGCCCACCTCCTCTTAATCGGTGGTTTTGGCTGTATGTTACTGCCCTCTTCCCCTAGCCTTTCAGGGAAGTAACAACCACACTGTCTACAAGACAGTGAAGGGTGGTGTGTATGAGCTTTTACAGCAGTGATACTCAGTCATCCAAATGTGGGGCATGAGGCCAATGTCCACAGGCGGGGCATGGACAACCAGAGAACAATATGATGTGATACTAAGTTGAATCTATATCTAATCTATATATACTTTTTTTATCATCCCTTTTATTTTATTAGGTGCTTCACCTTTCTTTGTTAATGATTATTCGAAACTGTGGTCACTTGAAGAAGAACCACAGCTTGACAGTCAGAAAACTGCTTTATAGTCAGGAAACTGTTTTACAGCATAGATACATACACGGTATACATGTGTATATATCTATGGTTTTACAGTCAGAAAACTGCTTTATAGTCAGAAAACTGCAATAATCATTGACAGTTCCCTGTCATTTTAACATCTCGCATGAATCAAACAATATATAAAAAGTTACTAATTACCCCATTTCCACTCTTTTGTGCTAAACTAAGCTAACTGGCCTCTGGTCGAACATCATAATCATCATACAGAGTGATACTGATATTTTCAACTAATTTTAATTAAGAAAACAATATATATTTATATATATAATATATTAAATATTTCACAAAATGTAAAGCTAGTGTTTAAAGATTTGGTTCCCCCGTAGTTACAGGACAGAACATGCCAGCTGTTCAGTTAGTTTTCCACCCTGACTGACTGCCTGACTGTGACAACAATGTCAAAAGACATTAATAAGCGTTAAAATTAAAATGATTTTAAAATATTTTAAATATGAATTTGTGCTAATGTGCGCAAAATACTACTGACATATGTACTGTATGTTTAATAAAATATCTTCCAGGTTTTGTCAGAAAGAAGTCAGACATCAGTCTGTCTGGACTGTAACCATAAAACACAGAGTTTTTACAGTGTTCAAGTGCAACTTTTAACAGAAGACGTGAGGCAATGTAAAACATTTGGTAAGCTGGTAATATATTGCATAAGTACATAGCAAGCAGGGCCTATAATAAACAAATAAAAGTTACAAAAATGAACAGAAGCAGTTTCATATCTCGTATGAAACAATACTTAATAGATAAATATCTTGGCATTGAATGTCTCGTGTTAAATTGGAGCAAAACATGACACAAATATAACAAATACTGCAACAGAAATTACTATAATATGATTTTTTTATTTTTTATTTTGAACATTTCTCATACTGATTTGAAATGAATTCTTTACTTTTTATAAACACAGTTCTAAAAAACAAACAAACCCTGATCTCTGGACAGATATGGCCTGTATTACCGACTCAATCAAATCAATTGTCCCTATGCCCGAGGCCAGTCTGTCCACTGAACTTCAGGAAATCCATTCTGAGGTGTTTTCCTGCTGACGGACAGAGAGAAGAACATGGACCAAAACATGACCTCCTCCACAGAGGTGATAAAAGTGTGAATCGAATAAAGGCATTTATATCATCTGATATATATACATATTATCTGACACATCAGGATACATAATCTAATATATATTATATGAAAACACATCAGTTTATATGAAACTACATACATCAAAATGATAGCCCTATTCTGTGTGTGTGTGTGTGTGTGTGTGTGGGTGGGTGTTTGTGGAAGTGCATTTATATTTTGAGCAGGCACACTGTTACTGTAATTAAACTTACGTACACATAAAGTTTCTTCTGTACAAATATACATATTATGAAAAGTACAGGTTTGTCAGCTGTGCTTTAAAACATGTGAAGACATACAGTAAGACACTGCTAAAATTAAATAAATAACGCACAATCTATGGTCCAAATATAAATAACAGAGTAGCCCTACCACCAAAATACATATTTGCCCTTATAAAGTAGTTGTGGAGTGCCGTGCCGTGAGCGTGTGCAGTCGGTGAGAGTGTGTGTCAGCGCGCGTGTGTATGAGGCTGTGCACAGCATGTCTATATCTGGCAGACATCAGGTTGTACAATAAAGGGTTGACAGCAGCACTGAGGTAGAAGAGGACAGAGGACACCAGGTTGAAATACTGGGACAGATAGTACATAAAGTACATGTGTGCGTCAGGCGGTGTGTACGTGTCATTGTGTGTATTATCGCTGTACAACTCAGTCGGTGTCGCAGAAAGCTGTGTATCACCACGTGCTGTAACATTATGTTTATTCGTGTCAGTGCTAGTGCTTGTGTGTTGTGATATAACGTGAGAATAGAAGTGTTTGTGTGTGCTCGTATCATCAGATTCAGCCAAGTGTGTGTCTACATCAGCGTGTGTGTTCATCTTGACCTTTTTATTTGCACAGATATCACAGAACATTTGATCTCTCTCTCCGTGAACGTGTGCAGTCATCTTTCCGGTCTTGGACGTGGTCTTGAAGTGCGTTTCTAAATCTGAGTGGATAATGGGTTTAGTAGCAGTGTCTGTGTTGATGTTTGTGTCTGTGCTGACGTCAGAGAGAGCGTTAATATCTAAGTGTGAGTTTGCATCCGTGGATGTTTCCTGTCTGTCAGAACCGTAGCCCAGAGAAAGAGAGAAAATGGTCCGGCCCACATGAAAGGGCAGCCAGCACAAGACAAATGCCAAGACGATCACACCTGGATAAAATAAATAGACAGAAGGGCGATGATGAGCACAAAATGTGGAGGACATCAGTATCATTAATGCTTGAAGCAAAGGTGGTGAAAGTTGTCTCTTACACTAATAAATCCAGATGTTACACCTGTAATTAAGAAGTCAATTCCTACTCTGCCCCCCCATCCGTCTGTTCTTGCACTGTGTAACTTTGTGTTCAGGATTTACAGATTCACAGAAATTCCTGATAGACAGAAAACTGCTGCAAACTGTTGCTGCTGTTAGCTAATGGTAGCTCAGTTCGTTAGTCGAGCAGCCCGGGCTGTGAGCTCAGATCATTGCCACCATTCTGTGAAAGACTGAGCTGGCAGAGCAACAAAATATTGTTTCTCGACATAAAACTAAAAAGAGTATGTGAATTTCACTGTCTATAGTTCATAATATCATTAAAAGATTCAGAGAATGTGAGTAAATCTCTGTACACAGGGGACAGGACTGAAGACTGCATCAAAAACAGACAAGACAAGACAAGACAACAGACAAGTAGTGGACATAACTGCATGGGCTGAGGAACACTCAAGTTGGAACTCTGCCATGCAAAAAGGAAACCATATATGAACCAAATCCAGAAATGCCACCCCCTTCTGTGGGCGAGAGCTCATTTCAGATGGAGTGAGGTGAAATGTTAAACTGTCCTATGGGCTGAAGAGTCAAAATATGAAATTCTACTTGGAAATCATGGACCATGGATGGGATTTCTGTTTACATTTTATTGAGCATGCCAACTTTTTTGGAAACAGGGTTCTACAATAAATAAGGTAAGTAGGTCTCATGGCGAGTGTGTGTTTCTCACCCAGCATTTTGACAGTGTGCCGGTGACTCTGGTCTCTACGGCTGCTTCGTGGACGGAGCCACAGTGTCCGTCCAATCAGGCTGTAGACCAGGCCCAGGATGCAGAGTGGTACCAGGAAGTACATGTTGGACAGAATCATCATGGCCGACAACAGGCCGGACGAGATGGCATAGTGAGTACAGCGGCACTCTCTCCTGTCAATCTTTATTCCATGACCTCCATCGACACCTTCTTCCATTCCTCCTCCCTCATCTTCTCTCATTTTGTTTTGCCGCTTTCCTTCATCTTCACCTCCTCCGTTAGCTCCTTGTTTCTCATCTCCTTCTTCTGTTGTGCTCTCTCCAAACCATTTTAACTCCCCAATTCCTTCACCCCATCCATTTTTCTCTTGTTCTCCCCAATGCATTCCCTCTAATCCTCCATCCATCGAGGTTATATGTCCACTTCCTCTGTCCATTCCACCTATCATAAATCCTGCCTGATCTCCTTCAATGCCTGTCAACCCTCCGCCCTCTCTCCATCCACTAAGCACTAGCTCCTCTCCTTCAACATCCTCCACTCCAACCATGACCAACACTGGTGCCGCACTGACAGCCGCACCCAGCCAGAGGCAGCCGATGAGAGTTCTGGTTCTGCGCCGTGTCACCAGGGTCTTGGCGGTTATTGGCCAACAGACCGCCACGTACCTTTCCAGGGAGAGGAAGGTGATGTGGAGGATGGTGCAGAAGGTGCAGCACTCTGAGAGGAACATTGTCAGCTTACAGACAAGGTCTCCTAAGAGCCAGGGACTGGGCCTCCAGAGCTGAGAGAGACAGAGCGATTATTCTACGATGACGACATCTTCATTTACAAGAACAGTACAAGACAGTGGGTTTAGCCAAGGATCAATGATAGGATGATACATGTGTCAACTGAAATAGCGTAACACAAAGGTGGGACTGACAGTGAACATGTGGTCAGACCAGAACCGGCAGAGAGAATTAGCAGTATAAAACTACCTAGCTTGCATTAGTATTCAGGATGTACACATGTGATAGAGTGGCTTTAGGGACTGCAGTGTTATTCAATGTCCCCAGAGGATAAACTCCAAATACTTCCATCCTCTCGATCCTAGTCAGTTCTATTAAGGGAAATGTAAGAGTGTACGCATAGATTTAATGCTTCTGTGGCCACTAAATATGATGTTGATGGGACGGATACATCAGTCACCTCTGATTTTTTAGGTCACTGTTAGAATAACAGTTGAGGATAAACAAATTTCAGATTTTAACAATAATTCTTAATCAATTTGTTTTTTAAATGCTCATTATTTATTTTACACCTATCATTTGATTGCAGAGGAAATGATAGAGGACCACTCTGAGTATGATATAATGACATGTTATGTAGCAGCAGGGCTTTTTTAAACCACTGCTGGAACACGATTCTCAAAAGGAAACAAATGCATTATGTCTTCTTCAACAATGTGTGTGTGTGTGTGTGTGTGTGTGTGTGTGTGTGTGTGTGTCTGTGTGTGTCTGTGTGTGTGTGTGTGTGTGTGTGTGTACCTTGTACAGATCCAGAGGCAGCAGTAGCAGTATCAACAGATCACTAACGGCCATGCTGCTCAAGTAGAGGTACGTAGAACTTCTCATGTGAGGACGCAGCCAAACCACCAGAATTGTTAGTATGTTTCCCAGCAGGCCGAAGAGCATCAGTGGAATGTAAATGACAGTCACACACACTAGAATATAAAATATTGATGTAATATCAGTGCCATTGTGTATTTACTTCACTACATTACATTAGAATGGTAAACTATTGAATCATATACCATGCATACACTGAATTTAATGGAATAGTTGGGGAAATATGCTTATTTGTTTTCTTGCTGATAGTTAGATGAGAAGATTAATACCAGACTCATGTTTGTACATTAAATATGAAGTTACTGCCAGCAGGCAGTTAGCTTAGCTTAGCCCAAAGACTGAAGAAAGGGGGAAACAGCTAGCCCGGCTCTGTCAAAAGGTAAAAAATCAACAAAACGAAGGTAATGTGTAAACAAACAAAAATATCCAGATTTGTTTAATAAGAGTTTAACTAAAATCATTCCTTCATTGTCAGTCTTATATTCTTGTAACTGTACAATTTCTTTTATTTGTTACTGATCATGACTGCATTAAATGTCTTTCATAGCAATAGTGTGTAACTTTTATACCATAAAATAAATGGTAAATGGACTGTACTTATATATCTCCTTTCTAGTCTTCCAACCACTCAAAGCGCTTTACAGTACGTATTTCATTCACACATTCACACACATTCATACACTGATGTCATTGGCTGCCATGCAAGGTGCCAACTGCTCATCAGTTTGAGGAGTTAATTCATACACATTCACACACTGATGGCACAGCCTTCGGGAGCAATTTGGGGTTCAGTATCTTGCCCAAGGACACTTCGATATGTGGACCGGAGGAGCCGGGGATCGAACCACCAATAATCTGATTAGTGGAAAAATAAATAACCAATTTTATGTCATGTTAAAGCTACTTGTAACAGGTGAAGGCGTCATTTTCAACTTTTATAAACCTCATAGCCAAAACTAATAGATTGCACCAACACAGTTTGGTGCCCCTCTAAACCATTTGGAATCCCCAACACTTCCCATATTTCCTGTCAAACAAAGGCAAATTACTAAAAAATAAAGTTACATGCTGATGCTAAATCCTGATTGGTGCACAGGAGTATGTGATGCCACAGTTGGTTGCAATCTGCAGCCTCACCACTAGATGGGCCTTTCATAGGCCTTTCATGCTAAGCAGAGCTAACCAGCTGCTGGTGATAGCTTCATATTTACCGTACAGACAGGAGAGTGGTAATGATCTCTCAATTAAGTCACATATTTACCAAAACTATTAAATTAAACTTTAATATCAAAGGCAAGAGGGAAAAGATCTAATGGTGGAAGGTTTTGAGTTGTACTGTCCAGATACCACAATATCCTTCAGTCTGACAAGTTAAAGGTCAGAGTCAACAAGGTGATGGGACACCATATCAATCGATTTTTGTGTTGTTTTGTTTCCTTCAAAGGTTTTTGCCTGCTGCAGGTTTAAAATTTAATTTACAAAACTTTACACAATAGTACATTTTTGCTTTTACCCACCTAACTCAATCAATCCAAAGACAGGTTCCTCCCAATGGCACTCTTGGTTCAGACAGTTCTCTGCAAGGCTGCAGTTTTCATCGTCACAGCCGCTGCCCATGTCTCCCAAAAGATCCATGATGACACAGGATGGGGTCTGACAGATAAAAGTGAAAGCGGCAGGGGAGAGGTGTGTCCCCCAGGTTACAGGGTGAAGAGGTGACGCAGAGCGATGGATTTCCTATGATGCTCGATCACAGCTAACACTGAAGGCAATGGACGAGATGGAGAAGTGACACAACAAAAGAGAATTAACATTAAGACATTTACAAGAAAATCATACATGCAAATCTTACCTACTGTGATGAAATAAACAAACATGCAGTTATACAATCATAGACGTTTAAGACAGTTAAACTCAACACTACATGCCACTGTTTACCTCATGTTTGTCTTATGGTAAACATTTATTAAGACACACACACACAAAAAACCACATCAAACCACCCACAAACCAATCTGGACTTATAACTATACATTAGTGTTTACAGATACAAAAATTACACACACACACACACACACACACACACGCACACACAGGCACCAAAACAAAAACATACATTTTCAATTAGGTAAGGTGAAATAATACACTCACTGACTGAGAGGAGCTTCAGTGTCTGCGATGGTCACACGCGTGTGCTTTGTCCGGGTCTTATACACCAACACACACACACACACACACACACACACATATATACATCTATCTCTCCCCTCACTCACTCCCCCCTCTCATTGCTTTCTCTCTCTTCCTCTCTGATTCATCTTTTACCTACCTATTAAATCTAGAATAGAATTTAAAATTCTTCTCCTTACTTACAAATTTCTTCATGGTCAGGCACCATCTTATCTAAAAGAGCTCATAATACCTTACTACCCCTCTAGAACACTGCGCTCTCAGGACGCTGGGTTCCTTGTGGTTCCTATAGCTTCCAAAAGTAGATTGGGCGCCAGAGCTTTCAGCTATCAGGCTCCTCTTCTGTGGAACAAACTACCATTCTTGGTTTTCGGGAGGCAGACACGGTCAACACTTTTAAGAATAGACTTAAGACTTTCCTTTTTGATAAAGCCTATAGTTAGGGCTGGCTCAGGTCATCCCTTAGTTATGCTGCCATAGGACTAGACCACCGGGGGACTCCACCCCCCACCCAGGGTTATGCCTAGCCAGGCACGGTATTGGTTGAAGATGCAGTCACATCTCCCTTACCGAAAACCCTCTCTCTCTCTCTCTCTCTCTCTCTCTCTCTCTCTCTCTCTCTCTCTCTCTCTCTATCTCTCCATCTGTGACATTCTCATTAATGCATGTTACTAACCAAACTTCCCCGAGTTTCTGTGCTCTGTCGTCCACAGTTCTCGTGGATCGTGGCTGCTGCTGGATCCTGCACGACGTCCATACATATATTACTGTCATTATTACTACCATATCTGTTACTGTAATCATTTTTATCATTCATTGTGATTCATTGTCATTTTGTCAGTCATTGTAATTGTATGTGTTGATTTGTCCTGTACACATGACATCCATTGCACGTCTGTCGTCCTGGGGAGAGGGATCCCTCCTCTGTGGCTCTTCCTGAGGTTTCTTCCACAATTTTTCCCTGTTAAAAGGGTGTTTGGTGGGCAAGTTTTTCCTCACTCGAACCGAGGGTCTAAGGACAGAGGGTGTCACTCCCTGTACAGATTGTAAAGCCCTCTGAGGCAAATGTACTTTGTGACTTTGGGCTATACAGATAAAATTGATTTGATTTGATTTGATTTGATTTGATTTGATTTTACTGAATGCCCTACCCCTCTTTCAAAACACATTAAATATGTTGGAAAATAGTTGCTAAAAACGTGTGAAAAGACTGAAGGTGGAGTTAGAGCTTCAAAATGTTTTCAATCCAGGACTTTGTGGGAGTTAGAGCTTCAAAATGTTTTCAATCCAGGACTTTGTGGGCAGTCCTTAAAGGGTGGCTCGATGACACGCTGAGGCCACCCTGAGCATACCCCTGCACCCCTAGCAGAGAGATAGAGATGAATTCGTCTCACTCAGAGTGTTTCAAAGTTAGTCATGTCATTTTCTGAACTCATCTGGCACGTTTCAGTCGCTTCAAGATGGCTGCTTGACTGCTGCCATGAGTGGGCGTGGTTTCAGCCTGGAGCTGAGAATTCATTTTTACCTGATTTTGACACCTAATTTCATAAAGTTGTCGATATTTTTAATCATTCAATTTTGGCTGGGTGGTTAATAACACTTTCTTCTCTGGTCTGACAAACTCAGAACACACTGTTGTAGCTGGTTAAGGTGGTTTAGTTGCTTTGGTTTTAGTCCGGTGGTGCCCAACATGATGGTCGATCCCCTCCAAAGGGCCACATGATAAATCTGCGGGGTTGATTCCAACTCAATGAACAAACAGCTTTACCTGGAAAACAGGAACAACCATAAACACAACTTCTTTTGTTTGATTCAACACTTGAAAATAACATCATAAATATGATTAAATGGACAAACAACAGTACACCTACATGAGAAAAATCACCCAGTTTATATGTGTAAAAGTGACTAGGACCCGGGAAGAACCCTGCTGACTCTTCAGCGAACTGTCCACCAGAAAACCAGCAGTTGAGCCGATTAAGTCCCACTCTTTATCTCCAGTGATTATGAGAGAAAAGCAACTGTCATTGTTATAACAAACAGCAGTAATGTCCAGCATGACCCCATCATGATGCTCTGTAGGTGGAGCCAATTTTAGATTTACAGTGGAAACTAAGTGAATACATAACATTGCTAGGGAGCTTAGTATTCCCATAAATTTCCAAAGTTTAGACATTTTCTCCTCATATCACTTGTTAGAGATCATCTTTGGTGAAACCAGGCCAACAGAGAGACATTTGAGATTTGTGATATGAGTTCAATATTTACTTCAGTAACTATGATGTGAGATAAACAAATATAATCTATTCTGACATTCACTTCTCTCATTAAAGTGAGCAGTATGAAGACATTATTGTAGCAGTTTTCCTGCAAAGGGCATCAGAGAATAGACTCTGGACCTGCTGCTGCTCTGCTAAAGAGGAACAGCAGCAGAAAATCAACGTGATACACTTACGGGAAATGGTTGTTCAGTGGGGCCTCTCCTTCAGAAACACAATGTACTCTACACAGACACACACACACACACACACACACACACACACAGAGAGAGAGAGAGAGAGAGAGAAAGAGAAAACTGAGAAAGAGAAAGAGAAAGAGAGCAGTGAAAGTGAACAAACCTCTCTCTCTTTTTTCTTTTTTTGGCCTCCTGGTCACTCCCATGGATGCTTATAAATCCAGTGTTGACTTTGCAGAAGCAACAGTTTTCTGTCTCATGCATGTTATGAGCAAGACAAGATGGCATTGAGAGCTACGCTGAAGAACAAGAGCATCTTATCAGGTATGTGTGTATGTTAACTTTAAGGGAGGGCCAGGTCTTCGACTAGATAAGAGAAGAACTTTGAGGTGGACACACATCTTTGCAGGCATTTTATGTAGAGCAACAGTGACATAACAGTAGAGCTGCAATGATTAGTTGATTATTTTATTAGTTAATCGACAGAAAAGCAACTATTTTAATAATTTAATAACAATTTAAAGTGGAATATCTGTGGCTCCTGTTACAAGATTTTTTTAAGAACAACCTTTGAATAAGGAGGACTGGATTCAGAGTATCAAAGTTTAAGTTGAATTTATTATTCTTGTACAAGAAGGAGCATTTAACAGTGCAACACACAAGAGGGTTACAGAGAAAAGGCTCCCTGAGGAGCTCTGTCAGGTGGTTCTTATACAATTCTTTCTCAAAATGGGCTGTCTCGGACATCTTCCCACTAACAATTTCCTTTTTCGATTTTCCCCTTGTAATGAACATTATGTTTCTTGTCCAAAATGACACTTCCCTTAACCTGTCTCTCATGTCCTTGAACATCTTTTTTAATTACCGCTCCATGAACTATGTACTATTACTATGTACTATCATTACTTTTATAGAGAAGTTCAACAATTCAAGCAAATAATCAGGAAAGTATTCAGCAGATGAATTGATAATGAAAATAATTATTGTTTGAATGAGGTCCTGGTTCCTGTTCTGAACACAGTAATCACACACAAGCTGCTCGTAAAGGTCAATCTTACACTGATAAGACAACAAAGACTTTATTGATCTCACACCGGGGCAATTCTCTTGTTACAGCAGCTCAAGTTATGATGTGATGAGATAAGAAAATATACATGAATACAAATAAAATAGAAAAATAGAAGATATAGAAAAATAAAACAAGCTGTATTGTTACGACCCGGCTCGTTAAGTGAGCCGTAACATAGAAAGGGATAAGAAATAAAAAGTAAATGACACTGGCTTTAGGTTTGTCCATTTATTTTCTTAATTTAACAAAAGGTGGTGAGGAAAAATGGAACAAAAAGGGCACACGAGTGCTGTTTAAAAGAACAAATAAATATAACAAAAAGACTCTACCAGAGCCTATTCTTTACTAAGTCACAGAACAAAACCAGAAACAAAAACCTCACTATTTAATCTATTTTTATCAATAACAAAAAACATCGAAAACAGCACCCTGTAACAGTATGCTCTATTTACACCTTACAGTATATAACTTGTATACAGATTTGTCTGATGGATGGAACTGATAGATTGAATGCACAATGTGTGTAACATTGCATTAAATGTTTAGGTGCATCTTCAATAATGATCCAAATTTAATTTTAAAGTAAGCCTCTGCGTGTGTGTGTGTGTGTGCAGGTCTTCTCTCCCGGCTGTCGTCCTGCAGCAGTCATGGCAGAGTGTGTGTGTCTCCCGTCCTCGTCGCTCAGAGGAGGAACAACTCCACCTCACCTAAACTCAAAGTGGATTTTAACCAGAGCACGGGTAAAGATTTTAACATCCTCACCATCACTCCTCTTTACGACACAGCTGAATTGTTTTGTCAGTTTTCATAAATATTTTTCAATAATTATCTCTAAACTTGCTTTACAAACATTCATCATTCTCTTTTTTAAGAGATTTCAATGTGTCCTTTTAGCTTTCGTCTTCTGTCTGGAAAAAATGTCTGCATCATCACATGGCTGCTTTTTGTGTCCCTTACTCAACTTACAAAGAGATAAACTTACAAGTCAGTCTCTGAACTGTTTGTTGAAGACAGTTTGGGGACTTCCCTCAAGCTCATGTTGCTAAAACTGAAAGCAATTTAAGAGTTTGAAAAAAGCACTCCATTAGGGAACCAAGCAGTCATTTGAGCAGTTACATATTTGTGACACATTAGAAGTCATGTACTTTTTAACAATGCTGAACCTTTATCGGTCTTTTAAAAAGTCCTCTGTGTTACAAAGTATAAAAAGCTTCATGTCCAGGTTGTTTTAATGCACGAGGGAGGAGAACGGAGGGAGAACTATATTCCAGCCATGCCATGCCACCAATTAATCACTCTGCATTTAGAAATCCTAAGACGATCTGAGATCTCCGATGCAATCTGTCCGGTACCACAAGACTAACCATTAAACAGCCTGGCCCTTAAGCCATGTGAATTAGATATTGCTGTTGACCTCGATGACCAGCTATGTTCCTATAAAACACTGAGCTGAGACTTCATATTCAATGTTGTCCATTCTTAATCATTTCTATGTTTTCACATAATTTCTTTTCACTTGGGGATTAATCTGGAGAGACTCTGTGTGTATAAGTCTTCATGTCAAAGAGATCATCATCTCTGTCTCTCTGTAGGTGTGGCGGTGATGCACATGCAGAATCCGCCAGTCAACAGTCTCAGTTTAGGTTTCCTCACAGAGTTCTGCATCGCCATGGAGAAGCTGGAGATGGATAAGAGCTGCCGGGGCCTCATCCTCACCTCGGTACAGTTTAAAGCAGCAGAGCCTTTGAGGTTTAACATGTGATGTGTTTGTTTGTATTAGGAGGAAGTTAAAGTCAGCTGTAGAAATGATTCTAACTGGATTGTAGTGACGATCGTTTTTTTCGTTTTAGAATCAGTGAATCACTTTCACTTTCAAATTGACCGTTTAACCTAAGTGTGTGTGTGTGTGTGTGTGTGTGTGTTTCTACATTCCAGAGCCAGCCTAAAGTATTCTCAGCCGGGCTGGACATCATGGATATGTACGGGAAGAAACTAGAGCAGTATGAAGAGTTCTGGAGAGCTGTTCAGGAGATGTGGCTGAAGCTCTACAGCTCCAACATGGTCACTATAGCTGCGATCAATGTACGTATAAAACACAAAGAGAAAGATATGAAAGTCAAACGTCCTGCAGATTACCTGTTAGCCTACCTCATCACTCCTTCCACAGGGTTCCAGTCCTGCAGGTGGCTGTCTGATGTCTCTTTCGTGTGACTACAGGATAATGGCGGACAACCCTCGTTACAGCATCGGCTTTAATGAGACGCAGTTTGGCATCGTAGTACCTGTTTGGTAAGAAAGATAGAAGTGGTCATGTTCTTGATGATGATAGTTTTAGCATTACATCAAACAAATAATAACTCATCGTTGACTGTAGTAAACAAATAGTGCTGCTGTCTGCAGGTGTAAGGAAGCCATGACGACCATAGTGGGCCACAGAAACACAGAGCTAACTCTGGAGTTGGGGCTGCTCTACAACCCTTCAGATGCCCTGAAGATAGGACTGGTGGACCAGCTGGTACCTGAAGACCAGGTCCTCGCCACAGCCACAAAGACCATGACCAAGTGGTTGGCTATTCCAGGTATATCAACACAGAACATGGTTTGTTCTATATTTTCTTGCACCTCGTCCTCCCATTGATGATGCATTGCTGGAGTATTAAACCGTCATCAGTACCATCAGTAACTATTTTGTTTTTGCTGACCTCCAATGGTAGAAGTCTTGCTGTGGTGGTAGCAGTTGACTCTAGGGTGTATCATGACATCACTGTTGGGTGGTTACAGGTGGTCACAGGTGCTACAGACTCAAAACTTACCAATAACAAGAGGTCCCAGTTTAATACAATGATGTCCCAGGGAAGCAAATCAGTAAAGACAATTAGTATCAAAAGAAACACCTGTTACACACTTTATTGGTTTACTTGGTCAGGTCAGTGAGAACCATCCAGAGTCAATCTAAAAGTCACTAGAGGTCCATTTAACTCCACTTTCAGAGTCTGAGCTAACTGTTCCCCTCTTCACTTTGCAGATCATGCCAGGCGGATCACCAAGTCCATGATGAGGAAGCCAACCATCGACAAGATAATGTCCATCAGAGAGGCTGACATGCAGCAATACATCAGCTTCATCAGTAAAGACAGCACTCAGAAGATGCTCGGCACATATCTGGAGATGCTCAAGAAGAAGAGGGGCTAGAGGAAACTTTGGGAGTGCAGCTGAAACAAACCATCTGTTCATTGTTGTCAAAGATCCTTGAATACAGCTCATCTGATTTAAAATGACTGTACACTAAGCCCTGACCACTACTGTACCTGAAAAGCATTTACAACTGCAATCATCATTATCATCATCATCATCATCATCATTCATCATCATCATCATCACCATCGTCATCATCATCATCACAATCCAATTTAAGGATGGTGGTTGCGGGAGATGGGGTGGACTGTACCTCATGACTAGGTTGTGTTCTAGATTTCACTTGAGAAGGTGCAGACCGAACACTGGGTCATACTGGGCATTTGAAAATGACCAGCCTTCTCCCTACGTCGCTCACGCAGGCAGTTATCCAGTTATCCAGAGTCAAAGTCATTCATCCTTGGTTGCTCACAGAGTCCATTCAAAAACACGCCCTGAAGAGCTTGGTCATTCCACCCAGCATCTGCTGCCAATGTCCTAAACTCCACCGAGTAGTCAGTCACACTTCTTAGGCCCTGGCGAAGATTCAACAGTCGTTTTGAGGCATTCCCACAGTGGTCAGGGTGATCAAACATATTTTTCCACAAACTCCTCCATAGTAAAAGTGGTAACTGACTGATTCGAATTTACAGATAGACAGATATCAGCATGAAACTTCCAGTTAATTACTCTTACGATGAATCAGTTTTTGTTTTTTGTGATCAGTATCAATATTTGTATCTGTACCAGTATTGTTAAAACTGTAATAAAAAGTAACATATGAAATTGAAAATGTGTGGTATCGCCATTCATAAAACACATGCAGGACAGTGGGTTTGTTGACTGAAATGTCAAATCATATTTTAAAAGCTGGGGCTAGCTAATGTAATGTGCAGTTGATTGAAACCAAGTGGCAACCAGCAACTGTGGCTGGGAGATGAAGCCAATGCAGAAGTGCAAACAGCTACAGTTCCTTGAGTGGCCACATGAGGCTGGCTCCAGAACATTTCAGTCTCCATAAGTCCCCATGTTCAAATGTCCAACTTCACAGCAGAAATAAACATGTTTACAGCCTGGTACAAAAAACAGTTTTGGTCTCTGTAGCTAATTTCCCCATTCATGACAACTGTACTGAGCTTGAATTTATATACAACTCACCTGTTCAAATGATATTAAGGTGTATGGCTGCTTTGACTGACAGGTAAGTACCATTACAGGTGGATGATTAGAGCACACAGGACTCTTTCAGCCCGCTTTAGGTCCACCAACAATCCACGCCTAAGCCGATTTTTAGATTAGTAATTTCTTCAGAAACCTATAGGTGACGTCACACATACACTGTCCATTCTTTATACAGCCATTGGTTGACACCTAACCATCTGACTTATGACCTCACAAAATAATATTCAATAACATGCTCCTGTGCTTATCATTAATGTTTAACTTTAACTAATTTAATAAACTCGTTAGACTGACATGCTAGCATTTTAAGCCTAGAGTACATTGAAGTAGATAAATACTAATCCACTGGTTGGAATTCTTCACAAGTGTTTTGAACAACATAAAGATCTTTTTAAATTATGAGTATGTCTCTTTCGCAAATTGTTAAGACACTTCCACAAAGGTTTTTTTTTATTTATTTCAGTTTTGTTTTCCAAGAAGTCTGTTCCCTCTGAGACAGCCTGCACCTGCTCTCTCCTGAAACTTAACCACAGCTTCCTCTACGACATGTCGTGGCCCCTGTGTGACCCAAGTCAAGGCCCACACGCCGGGTACGTAAGCCTGCGCCGCTGCCAGTCTAATCAATGAGAGCACTCACACAGGGCGCGCCGCGGAGCGTCCCAGCAGCGACTCTCCGCGCTGCGGCTATTATTCCAGTAGAATGGGGGAACAGTGGACGAGTGAAGCCAGAAGGGGGCAGTAATGTTTCTAAAAGGACGACAGCTGTTGTAAAACCACAAAGAAGGAGAAGGAGAAGAAGAAGGCTGCACTCCATTCGGGCTCGGAAGAAGACGACATGGCGCTGAGAGCTACGCTGAGGAGCAAGTGCGGCGTATCAAGTACGTGAGCATGCGGTGTGAAGACGCGCTGTGACGTGCGGGTCCACTCATGACTTGTTTTGACCGTCATGTAGCTGTTAGCTCTGTTAGCTGTGCTCGGTACAAACTGTGACAAAGGTCACACACTCTGCTGTAAGGTGCTGTCACTGAATGAACGTCTTGTTATCTCATATTCACGGAAAAAGTTTTTATTAAAAGTATTGTTTTTTCTGAATTCATGAGCTCGCTCTAGCTTCCCATGTCCCGGTCACATCCCCCCTGAGCCTGACCCAAAGCCCCCTAACCTTGGCTCTGCCTTCACCCCTGCTGCTCAGCTGGACAGCTGGGTCTGTCACTGTGTAACCAGACCCTCAAACTAATTGAAACCAGAATTTAGTGCAGAGTGTTTGAACTTTAGACATACTGAACTCCCTCTAATCCACCCTGCAACTGGATTGGCTGATCTGGAGGCAGGTGATGTCATAGAGGCAGCTTTCATCACCAACCAACCCAGACTCCTTATACCTCCATATAACTTATATAACATATAATCAAGTCTAACTCAGTCTTGATATGTGCTAAATACACCTTCTGTGTGTGTGTGTGTGTGTGTGTGCAGGTCTTCTCTCCCGGCTGTCGTCCTGCAGCAGTCATGGCAGAGTGTGTGTGTCTCCCGTCCTTGTCGCTCAGAGGAGGAACAACTCCACCTCACCTAAACTCAAAGTGGATTTTAACCAGAGCACGGGTAAAGATTTTAACATCCTCACCATCACTCCTCTCTCTCTATCTCTTTGTCTATCTCATTTATATTTTAAACATCTCTCTCACAAACACACAAATGATCTGACCTCATATGAAAATAGTTTATTTGTTATTTAACTTTATGTGTATATAGACTAACCATTAAACAGCCTGACCCTTAAGCCATGTAAATTAGATATTGCTGTTGACCTCGATGACCAGCTATGTTCCTATAAAACACTGAGCTGAGACTTCATATTCAATGTTGTCCATTCTTAATCATTTCTATGTTTTCACATAATTTCTTTTCACTTGGGGATTAATCTGGAGAGACTCTGTGTGTATAAGTCTTCATGTCAAAGAGATCATCATCTCTGTCTCTCTGTAGGTGTGGCGGTGATGCACATGCAGAATCCGCCAGTCAACAGTCTCAGTTTAGGTTTCCTCACAGAGTTCTGCATCGCCGTGGAGAAGCTGGAGATGGATAAGAGCTGCCGGGGCCTCATCCTCACCTCGGTACAGTGTAACCTCATTAAAGATGTGTCTTTGCTCAGGTTGCGTTGTGAAAATAATAAATGTTATTTAGTTAATAGGGTGTGTGTGTGTGTGTGTGTGTGTGTGTGTGTGTGTTTGTGTTTCTACATTCCAGAGCCAGCCTAAAGTGTTCTCAGCCGGGCTGGACATCATGGATATGTACGGGAAGAGTCCGGAGCACTGTGCAGAGTTCTGGAGAGCTGTTCAGGAGATGTGGCTGAAGCTCTACAGCTCCAACATGGTCACTATAGCTGCGATCAATGTACGTATAAAACACAAAGAGAAAGATATGAAAGTCAAACGTCCTGCAGATTACCTGTTAGCCTCCCTCATCACTCCTTCCACAGGGTTCCAGTCCTGCAGGTGGCTGTTTGATGTCTCTTACGTGTGACTACAGGATAATGGCGGACAACCCTCGTTACAGCATCGGCCTTAATGAGACGCAGCTCGGGATCGTAGCACCTTTTTGGTAAGAAATTATAAGTATGACATCAGCAATGACAGCTGTGGTAGCAGTACTGCCCAAGATGTAAATGTGGAATCGGGGTCTGTTCATACTGGACCTCTATACTCGTCGTGCTGGAGTACATTACAGGACAGCACCAAGAGCAACGTCTCTGGGCAACTCATCTGTGATAAAAACAAAGTCAAATTTATTAAAATGACCTTCATCACAGGCAACAAATGTACAACCATGGAATGGAAATGTATGTATGAATATGTATGAATTAGCATCATCAAAAGATAATGTATAACCTGAAGGGCAATGTGGAGACTGCAAATATTTGAGGTGGTTGTTTTCTAACCTGGTACTCATTTTATATTCATTCATATTACATTTATATTGAATCTAGTGAGTCAGATGTGCTTGCTCTATATTATTGTTTTGTTGTATCCCCCCCGTAACTGTCTAGTTGTTTTCTTGTTTCTTGGAAAGATGGTGATCATTCTTATATTTTTGTACACTGTGTTATACCTACCTATTATTGTATAACTTTCTAAAAGAAATGAAGACAAAGTTGATCATTGTTGACTGTCTGCAGGTTCAAGGACACCATGATTAACACAGTGGGCCACAGAACCACTGAGATGGCTCTGGAGTTGGGGCTGCTGTACAGCTCTTCAGATGCCCTGAAGATAGGACTGGTGGACCAGTTGGTACCTGAAGACCAGGTCCTCACCACAGCCACAAAGACCGTGACCAAGTGGTTGGCTATTCCAGGTACATTAGACATTATATAGCACCTTAAACAGTATACTAAACATGATTACATTAATAACTATTAATCTTTAGGCAAACGTCAAACTGTTCATCTGTTCACTTTACAGACCACGCAAGACAGATCACCAAGTCCATGATGAGGAAGCCAACCATCGACAAGCTGACGTCCAACAGAGAGGCTGACATCCAGTTCTTTGTTAACTTCATCACCAAAGACTCCATTCAGAAGTCTCTGGGCATGTATCTGGAAATGCTTAAAAAGAGAAAGAGCTAGAGGAGACTGGGAAACATTAAATGACACACAGGCTACGTCATCCGGTTTTTCTTTGTCTTTTTCCTGAAAGTGTGAGCAGCACAAATCAAATGGAATCTGATCTTCTCCATGCTGATTTGGGCCTCTTTCCTAATGTGGTACCTAAATCAGATACAGATCCTCTGTGTGTAAGTGGTCGTATCAGAAATCATGCAACCTTTACGTCACTGTAGATTGACGTTCGTCACAGTTCATCCCTTCATGAGTACAAACATGGAGGTAGAGATAGATGTTTTCATGGGTCCAGATCAATCCTCCTCACCAAGAAAGTCAAATATATCCATGTTATCATCTAATATAGTCGTAACATCTTCTTCATCTTTACCAGGGCTAACATTAGCATTACTAATTTGATGAATCTAACCTCTGGTCTCTGACTCCATGTTTATTTCCATATGACATTTGTTTTGTCTATGCTGTTCTTTTGCTTATAAGGATCAGTTCAGGACTGTGACCAGCTAACACAAGAATCTAATAATGGCCTCATTTCAAAATGTGAACAGCCAAATAAAAAAAATCCGACTTAGCCTTGAACATAGCCATGTACTCATATTAGAGTAAGACGAGCTGAAAACACATCTACCTCCAGGTTCTTGTGTTCATTGGCGTCAGTTGTGCTCAGATCCTTGACTCTGCAGCTCATCTTCATGATGTAATTGTTTGATCGTACACTAAGCCCTGACGGTGGTTAGTGTGTTTATTCTCAAACGGCATGCTTCAGTTTTTGGATTGGAGGGGTTTAGTAGTTATTGTCACAGACAGGTCTTCAGCATTAAAGTGCCTAGCCTTACTGTACCTTCAAGAGCTACAACAACTAATGAAAGTAAGCTGGTGTGTAATCTGAATAGCCCACAATGGGTGATACCTTTGTGACCTCTAACATTTATCTACAGAACTTTTAATTGTTCTAACTATTTAGCCAGAAGTTTTTGAATACATAATGTATGTATGTGCTCAGTGGATTGATTGGTGTCATTAAAGTCAGTGTAAAGGCAATTCCATGTTTTCTTTCAAAACAATGAATATGTTGGAAAATAGTTGCTGAAAACATGTGAAAAGACTTTGAACGATACATTACTGAAATGTGGAATTAGAGGTTCAAACTGTTTTTCAGTCCAGAATTTTTTGGGCGGCCCTAAAAGGAGACCGTGTGACGCCACGGGGTGACCACCCGGACCCTCCCTAGTGCAACGGTATAAATATAATTCCCACCATGAGACCGAATACAATAAAAGTGAATAGACTTTTGTTTGCGTTGCTTCAGACAGTGAAAAAAAGACAACAGCGGTTCTTCAGTAGGAAGTGGTTTCAAAACCAAAAAGTGATCACTGTAAATCTTTACAAGAAGCTTTGACACGTCTGCTTCAAGAAACACTGACAATCATTTGGAAGCTTTATTTATTTCACTCTTTTCATGGCTGCGTGGTTGACGAGCGTTCTCTGCTGGTAATCTCATTCGATTCACGTGGAGGCCTGTTGAAGTGTTGTGGAAGCATGACTCAGGCAGAGACCCTCAGGAAATCAGCTCCACCTCCACAGGGAAATGGTCACTGACAGCCAATGCCTGAAAGAGAGAGAGAAGAAACAATTTTGCTGTGTCATGGTGTACAAATAACTAGCATCCCCTTTGCACACACTAGATATAACTGTTAATGAGTGTGCTTCAGAGGTGCTGTTTGGAGCCAGGCTACCTGTTTCAAAACTGTTGCACCTTTAACCACACCAGCAGTGATGTCACAGTGCACCACCACCCCTTACTATACACTCCTACATCACTGCAGCAAGGTGAAAACATAATCTACGGAGTAGTTCAAGCAAAAACAAGATCTTCAGTTTATGCAGTGAGTTTAGTGGCATCTAGTGGTGAAGTCATAGACTGCAGCCAACTGAATACCTCGCCTCACCCTCCCGTTCCGAGCATACAACAACAACAGGAAAAGGGAGAAATCACAGAAAAGAAGCTGAAGTTGTTTTTACCAGACTGAGGCTGAGATTCAAGTCCACCATTGTCGTGACGTGAGCGCTGCCTCGCACCACTCCCTTCAACATGTCATCGGTGACCACGATCCTGCAAACGCAGGAAAGGGTGGGTTAAAAGTCTGTGCGTCTGTGAGTGTGTGTTAGCAAGCGTGAGTGTGTTACCGTTCGTAGGGGCAGTTGGTGTGTGACACTGTAGTGTCGGCCTCGTCTGGGATCGCCAGTGGAACTCTTGTCGGTGAAGAGGCGGATCTGCTGCCATTCGGAGCCCGTCACATAACTGCAGCCTGGTTGAGTCGCCCAGCAGCACGATTTCCTGCAGGCAGATCTCATTACATCTCATATTATACCACATTCATGAATGATCCTTTGCACTTCACCTTTTCTCTCACTAAATAATGATTGTGTGTGGGGTGTGTTTTGTGGAGTATTCACGTTGTGTTCCAGCGTTTGCGGACATCAGTCACCACATCATAGAGGGCATCTACTTCCTGCACAGCGTGTCTGGAGAGGTGTGCTGAGGGATCAGAACAAGTTCTCTCTAGCTAGAAACCAGGAAGGAGGAGGAGGAGAGGCAAGGTGAGATTTTGGATAGGGCACGAATAAATCATGAGCTTACTGCCCTTTAAAAAGTTAACAACCCTATTTGGCTGATATGAATCTCTATAGTATGACTTTGTTTTTTAAAGGGGTGTTGGTGACAGCAGATCTGTAACCTTGAGTGACTTAGGCCTCAGCTGACCATCAAATAAATGAGAAAATCTACATCACTGGTGTCTGATGGTAAATAAGACAAGTACCTTTTTTCCATGGCTTGTAAGTACTTTTGGAGGTGACATGCGCGAAGGGCTCTCTGTTGAAGGTGTCTGTGCCACAGGCCCACAGCAGTCATCGTAGGTGTAGCTTTTAACCACGGACACCGCCTGCTCCCTGGGACAACAGATACTGCTCACCACATGTTTTAATGTGATGGTCTAGACTAACGTGTAACAGTGTCCACTAGGGGACAGGAGGCGTCTACTCCTGCATATGTTAATGATGTACAGCTCTGGGATAAGATAAAAAATCTGCCTCTCTACATGTATGACTGTCATTCTATTCTAATGTCAGCTAACCACAGGAACACCTCATCGTACTTAATGAGGAATTGATGAGGCATCACCTGAATCAAATCTTATTTAATACCAGTAAAAAGAGGATAGTGGGTTAAGTTCAGTGGGAGACAGCAGGGCCGTTTCTAAACACTAGTAACATGTAGTAACATGTAACACTGTAACACCCTGATTGTGGTTTCAGGCCACTGCACAAGATCAACAGACATCAGCAAAAGCTACCTTGAATAAAAATACATGAAACCAGCAAACATGGAAAACAAACCAACAATAAGAATATAGTTTATGTTGTAGGAACCATATGTAACTGTACACATGATCACACTACTTGTGTTCTTGATCTGTTGATCACAGCCTCGTGTTTCATTATCCTCCTCAAAGAAAGATAAAGCAGACCTGACTTTGCTGCTCAAAAAATAAATCTATTTTATTTTATATTATTGATATATTTTGGGAGAAAGTACCTGTCTTTATTTGTAGCCAGGTAAACCCCCCATTTATTGTGTTTATATGCTTAAATATATAATCTTTTTAAAACTAAGCTGTGGCTGTTTGTGGGGTAATCAAGTCAAATCATCTTTGGGCCTGGGCTGAGTGACGTCTGCCGACACGTAACGTTACAAACAGGTACAGGTACAGGTGAAGACAGGTACTTTTACTTTCAGCTGGGGGGCCCCTGTTGGCTAGAGGCCCTGTGCATCCGCATAGTCCTGTCAGCTTTCTTCCTACATTCCAATTTTTAAAAAGCGGCAGCATAAAACACACAAAATGCTGACATATTTATCTCAAACTCCAGTATGCTGTTATCTTTTCTAAAAACCAGTGAGGAAAAGAACTAAGTACTGTACTCAGTACTCACTTCAGTACAATTATGAGGTATTCGTACTTCTGTCGCTAGTCACTGGTTACTTTTCAGTTTAGGATAAATACAAAACATGTTAGCATAGATTATAATATACAGTACCCATTGGTACAGATTAACAATCATGTGCACAGTCTGTGTGTACCTGTAGAGGAAGAGGTATCTCTCTTTATAGGAGCTGCGGCCCAGAGGCTCGCTGACGATGTGACTGTACTCGGGCTGAGGAGAACCTCTGTAAACACACACACACACACACACACACACACACACAACACACACACACACACACACACACACACCACACACCACACCAACACACACCACACACACAGATACAAGAAGAGCATCATTCTGTTATCATATCATAAAGTGACTTCATGAGCTTCCACCTCACTGCAGCTACACACCACGTTTTGTTCACCGTGTTCTGTGTAATAATAGAGTGTGTGTCTGTGTGAGGTGTGTCGTCAGTGTCTAACTTGTTGACTGCTCCATGAGTCTTTTGGTGCCGACAGTCGCTGTCTCTGACCTCCTGGATCAGAATGTGTCATAGCGGTGGACAATCTGAAAAAAACGAACACAAACACTAAAACACATCTGTGAAAGCGTGTGTTTTTTTCTATACAGTACTAAGTACAAAATTCTAAATATCTAGCCTACTACTCTTTTTAAAAAGTTTTTAATCTTTTGTGAGTCCCCCAACGTTATGGATGTAAAATAAACAAAATGAAAATAGCTGAAGTGCTCCTTTAATCTCCAAGTGTACCAGTATTCAACTAAATTCCATTCTTATATTTCTAATGTGCTACCAACAAAGCCAAACCTTGTGTTTTTTTCTCACATGTGGGTTTTTGTGATCATGTACTCTCTAAAAAAAGAAGAAAAGCGGTTTCAGACCGTGCTAATGATGTCCATCAGAGTCACGTTGGAGGATTTCTTGTCTCCGAATGACTTGATGTTGAAGGCTGCCAGCCGCAGAGAGCTGGAAAGATGCAGCAGAGCCAAAAAGAGACCCAAAGCACACAACGAACGCATCCTGTGAACAAAAAAACATACCCTGTCTCATGGAACATAAAGTACTGTGATTGACTTTTAAGGAAACATGGAATACAAAATAAAGCAGACCCAGTCCCACATTAACATGTATAGTGTTACACACTCTGGAGAATTGTAATTCTAAACAACACACAGGTCTGTAGTATTGTTACTGAACAATACATCCATGTTATTGTAAGAAAAAACAGGAAAGCAAGTCAAAATGATCATGTGTCACAGTGTCAGCTTGGATCTGGTGTTTCTGCCTCAAAGAAGAGTCCAAGGTTCATATCTACCTGCTGTTGTGGAGAAACTTTCCAAAACGTAATGAAATAACAACACGAGGACAGCTGCTTGCGAATCCGAAAGACTTTTCTTTTTCACAACCTTTTATTCCCATTTTTACGTCACTCTCATATCACTGTTACATAGTCAAATCACCAGAACTGGACCCAACTGTCCTGTACTTTCTTATAATCATATGTCCGTGTTCTGAGTGTCACATGAACATAATATTATCTATGCGTTTCCCATGAGCCTGCATGGTGTGTGTGTGTGTGCTCGACTCCTTAATCTTGGTCAAGGCCGACATGAAAACAGACTGGCTGAATGTAGCTGGTGGCACAGAAACATTCAATACTGTCCTAGCTGTGTAATCTGTGTGTTTGTGCATTTTGTATGTCTATGTGTGTGCATTTATCATGTTCCATTCAAAAGTCCATATGTGTCACACAGAACACCACATATCCCTCCTCTGGGGATATCAAATAGTAGTAATAATAAAGCAAAATCAAAATTCATCAATCATGTAATAATTAACAAAATCAAGACGTGTGTGTGTGTGTGTGGGTGTGTGTGTGTGCGTGTGTGTGTGTGTGTGTGTAATCAATGAATCATGTTTGCTGTGTTCAAATGCAAAAAACTCATCTCGAGATTAAAAAATTAATTCAACAGAGCTCAGTGAAATTGGAAAGGTGTGACAATGATCACCTTGAGACAGCACAGTCACTCACAGTCACTTAATTGTCCATTAATAAATCCATTAATAAAAGTCCATTTGGTCCTACAGATGGCACCACATTGTTCTCTCCAGTTCAAAATCCAAGTCCAAAGTCCATCAATTTACTGTCCGAGTTCTCGAGGTATTCAGGATTGGGGAACAAGTCAGAGTGGTCAGCCTCTGCCAGTTGAGCCTCTGCCACCTTCATGGTTGCCATCATTGACATTCATCTGATTCATGTCTCTTGGCCACCGTCTAAAGCAGTTTCTCCTTGGCTTGATCGTTGGGTGGCATCTCCATCAAGCAGTTTGCCACCATCAGCATCAGCAGGTGAATCACCAGTTTCATGTTCATCTCTGCTCTCTGATTCACTGTTGTTTTGAACAGGCTTTTCCTCTTCCTATTTAGCTCTCGTAGCTCTGGTGCAGTGATTTAGGTGGTACCATGTGGTACTTCCTTCGACCTGAATGGCTGTTGGCGTTGCCCGCACCACCTTATAGGGACCTTCTCGTCTCGGCTTGTGCCACTTCCTTCTGAAGACCTTAATATAGACTTTGTCTCCCGGGACCACGTGGCTCTCTGTTACCAGACTGGACTCTGGGATTCGGCCTTTTTCCTGCAAATATATAGATCTATGTATGGCAGTTAATTGTTTCATATACTCTTTTATCTCCATTTGCAGTTGCTCAAGCAGAGGTCCCTTATGGGGACCCCTTAAATGTGGTGTAGGCATGGGTCGACCCGTAAGCATTTCATGTGGGGTTAGATGTGTCACTCTGTTTGCTTGCATGCGATAGCTCATTAGTGTGAGTGGTAAAGCATCCACCCAGTTTAGCTTTGTGCTAGCACAGATTTTGTTAAGCTTAGCTTTAAGGGTTCCATTTACTCTCTCAACCAGGCCTTGAGACTAAAGATGATAAACACACTCTAATCTCTGTTTTATTCTTAACTGCTGTAGAATTCCTTTCCCTACTTTTTGGATAAATGCTGATCCATTATCAGCGCTTATTTCTGATGGTACGCCTAATCGTGGAATTACTTCTCTTGTTAAGAATTTTATGACTGTTTCAGACCCTTGATCTTTTGAGGGTGTAGCTTCAACCCATCAACTGAACCTGTCAGTAATTACCAACATATACCTTTTCCCTTGAACTGATTTTATCATATCCACATAATCCATTACTAAATGTTTAAATGGACCTTCTGGCACTGGAATGTGACCTGCTGGTGTCTTTATTGCCTTTTTTACATTACTCTGAGTACAAATTTCACACTGTTCCAACACTTCATCAACCATTGATTGCAAATATGGTGACCAATATCCTTGCTGTCTTATCTTCCTAATTACTTCCCCCTCGCACAGTGATCAACACTGTGCGCCTCAGAAATCAACATAGTCAACAACGCTACCGGTGCCACCAACAAACCCTCATTAGATCTCCACAAACCTCTTTTATCCTTTGCTGCCAGACGCTGTGTTCACTCAGTCCTGCATTTTGTTGCATTAGAATAATATCTTCTGAAGTTACAATTGGTTCTAACGATACCAACGGTGTCATAATGGGAACTTCACTTTTTGCCACTAGTTTTGCTGCCTCATCTGCTGCATTGTTACCTCTTATGATGTCTTCATTACCCTTTTTGTGTGCTTGGCATTTTATTATTGCGAGTTTTGTTGGCAACATCATAGCTGAGATTAGTTCCACGATCTGCTTCTGGTGTTGAATCGAAGTACCATCTGCTTTTTTGAAACCTCACTGTCTCCAAATTGCACCATATATGTGGCAGACTCCATGAGCATATGCTGAGTCCATGTACACATTTGCAACCTTATTTTCTGCCATTTTACAGACCTCTGTCAACGCTTTTAATTCTGCTAACTGAGCTGAGCACGGCTGGCTGCAACTTTCAGCTTTTGCTGTTTTATACTCATTTTCGTCTTGTCTTATAGCAGCAAATCCTGCGTGATTTCCTAGATAATCCCGGAAACAGGAACCATCTACAAAGTAAGACACATCTGTATTCACAAGAGGGGTGGACAGTTTTGTGTATTTTACCGCTTGTGCAACACAGTCATGTGACTCACTTTCAAACCCAAATGGAATTGAGTCTGCAGGGTTTATAGTTGAACATTTCTTTATCGTTACATCGTTACAGGATAAGTTAACAGTGACACATACTGTAAACACTGCACTTGGGTCATCACAAATTTGCCTCGATCAAGTAGCTCAGCGATCTTATGATCTGTATATATTGTAACTGGATAACCCATCGTAATAGTGGATGCTTTCTCATACGCATAATGGATGGCGGCTAGTCCTTGATAGCACGGTGGCCAACCTTGGGCCACGTTATCTAGTTTTGAGCTGTAATAAGTGATAGGCTGTTTTCTTCAACCACTACAAGTTTCCTGCATTAACACTGCTGATGCATATTAATTGTAACGATTGAACACATACAAATAGAACAGTTTACCATAGTCAGGTACCGCTAAAGCTGGAACATTTTGCATGTCTTCTTTAATGGTTTCAAAGGCTATCACAGCCTCAGTTGTCCATTTTAATGTCCTCCACCCAATCAGAGCTAAACCCTATCATCCCTAGAAATGTCATCATTTAACCCACAGTTTGTGGTTTGGGTGCTTTGCTTACACCTTCCAATTGCGTAGGTGATATGGCTATGGCCCCATGAGATATCACCCTCCCCAAATACTCAACCTGGGGTTGGCAATATTGAAGTTTTTTCTTGGAGGCCTTATGTCCTCCCTCTGCCAATTTTTGGAGCAATTTAACTGAGTCTCGATGGCATTCATCCAGTGTTGGTGAGCAAATCAACAAATCATCAACATATTGAATCAGTGTGCTGTTTAACATGAGACCTTCAAGGTCCCTTTTAAATGCTTGATTAAACAAACTCAGGCCATTTTTTAGTCCTTGTGGGACTCTGTTATATGTGTATTGTTTACCTGTATGTGAATGCAAACGATTTCTTTGATTCTTCAGCCAATGGAACGCTGAAGAAAGCAGAACACAAATCCACTACTGTGAAGAACTTTGCTTCTGGTGAGATATTTGTAAGAAGTGTGTGAGGGTTTGGAACGTCTGCTGGCCAATCCTGAATCACCTCATTCACTGCTCGGAGATCATGTACCAATCGATGATTTGATTTATCTGCTTTCAATATTGGAAATATCGGCGTATTACAGGGACTTTGAGTTTCAAATATAATATATATTTTTTAGTTGACACAATGCCTCTCTCCCTAGTAAATTTACAGGTGTGTGTTCAGATACTAGGATTGGCAGAATGGTTTTGTCATTACCAATTGATAGTTGAACTGGAGCTGGTACTGGAATCATCTGTGGTTGTCCCGAGAATCCTACTGTCTTGACAAATTTGTCTGACTTGGGGAGGTGTGAGGCATAATATGGACTTACACATGTATATGTTGCTCCAGTGTCAACCATCATAGGTGTTGATCTGCCTTCTACTTGCACCTCTAACATTGGCTCGACATTAGCTGCTGTTGTTATTACGGCTAATTGGCCCTCCCCAATAGGATTCTCTGGGCACCCCTAGTACCCATGTTTAGGCCCACGCCAGGGATTGGCCGGACTGGTGTTCCCGCTTTGAGTGGGCTGACCCTCAGACCTCACCCTGTCCTTTTTCCTGTTTAGCTGGCCATGGATTTTTAGGACAGTCTCGACGGTTATGTCCAGGTTGGTTACATCCCCAACATCGGTTATGTTGTCCAACCTGATTGCCCTTCTGGGCCGTTGCTTTCTTTCCTCTTCCTCTTTGTTGCTGTGTGTAAACATAAACAACAGGAGGAGCTTGTGGAGGTGGGGCAGGAGATTGGTGGTGGATTGAAAGAGCAGAAGGCACAGCGACTGCAGGAGCAACAATTGCTCTACTCTGTGCTTCTTCATCATCATTCAATACGGGAGCCTGAACCTTTTTCCTGCTCTTATTGGTCAGTTCAGTTAGTTGAAGGTGTGAGACTTTCCTTTGAACCGCTCTCTCTTGTTCATGCAACTTCTGCTCCTCTTTCCTGTGTCTGTCTATTGCATGTGTCACATGGTATCAAAATTTTCTGTGAGTTTTTGATGCCAACCCCACCACATCTTCAAGTCTACTTTTCACAGGGCCGGGCATGGCCTCTATAATGGAGTTCCTGAAGATTGTACTTAACAGTGGACTGCTCTCTGGATCTTTTTCAGTCTCTTGTTTCCATCGTTTCAACTAACGGCTAATGTAAGCAGCTGGGTTCTCAGTATCTGTCAGTGGTTCACCCTTTAGTGCTTTAGGGTCAACCTGAACGGGATACTCCTTTCGCAAAGATGCCCAGAGGGCAGTTCTATATGGTTTAAACTCTGTTCCATCAGAGTAAATATATTTTCTATAGCAGGTATTCCCATTGTGCATGCCCACACTGCTTTAATGTCCCTGATGGCGAGTATTTTGCCCATAGTCTCTTCTTCAAAAACTGTAATCCACTTACTGGCTCCCTCCTGCATATCAGGAAGTCTAGAGGTCAGCCCCGCAAAGTCAAGAGTTTGCTGTGGAATATATCAGCTCTGCTTCCCCTTAATCAAAATTGGATATTGGCCTGGGTCCGTGTATCTTTCTGGTGGTTTTATAGCAGGTCTAAGTCTAAAGTCATAATTGCCTTTCCCTATGTTTGGCCTCACTGCATCCCTTTCCTTAGCCTTAGCTGCAAAGGTTAGCTTCCCTCCCAGTACTTCCCTCTGTTCTACTTCCTGTCTCTCCCTTGACGGGCCTGCCTGTTTCTCAAATACTAGTCTGTTGCCTAACTCATGCACATCTGTCTCACCTGATCCTCCCCCCAAACAGGAATTATAATTTCTGTCTATCTCTTCCTCTAATTCCTGAATCCTAGTTCGCTCCATTTCTGTTCCTGGATCTACCCGACCTAAATCCAGCCAGTATGACTCTCCTCCTTTTTTGCATGGCTGGTTTCTTTCGGCATAACAATGTAACATAATCACATTAGGGTTTCTCATCATGTTCATGTGTGTTATCTAATGTCAGTGCATGTAACGTTAGACTGCTCTCGTTTCCTGAGCAGAATCCAAAGGAAAACACACCGGTAACGGGACACGGGACATCTCTTATATGCAACAACAGCTTGTGGCTATGACCAGGGAATATATGTAGTCAGATCTGAGTTTACGTGTATCGGTAACGGCGCACATAGACACCGGAGACACCTGACTTATGTACGTCTGGGCAGAGAGAGAAAGACACAGAGAGACAGAGATTCATTCAACTTGTCCAGAGTAGTTCAGCGGACACACCCCCACAGTCCTGGAGCTAAGAGTACTGCCCATTTTTACCTGATTTTGACACCTAATTTCATCATTCAAAATTGGCTGGGTGGTTAATAACACTTTCTTTTTTAGTCTGACAAACTCAAAACACATTTATTTTGACTTTACACGATCTGTAAAGGGCGATTAAGTAAGCTCAAATCAAATTACTCTCATTTGTTGTGTCTTTCATTTTTTAAAATACTTTTAGACGTCTCTGAGAAATGAGGTCTCACGTTTCTGACTCAGGTACTCTTTAAAAAGTTAAAGGTTTTGTCAGGCATACTACTAGTCTTACTAGTGTCATGATATGCTGATTAGATTTTTAATTCCCACCATAAGACCGAATACAATAAAAGTGAATAGACTTTTGTTTGCATTGCTTCAGACAGTGAAAATAAGACAACAGCGGTTCTTCAGTAGGAAGTGGTTTCAAAACCAAAAAGTGATCACTGTAAATCTTTACAAGAAGCTTTGACATGTCTGCTTCAAGAAACACTGACAATCATTTGGAAGCTTTATTTATTTCACTCTTTTCATGGCTGCGTGGTTGACGAGCGTTCCTCTGCTGAGTAATCCTAATTACGATTCAACGTGGAGGCCTGTTGAAGTGTTGTGGAAGCCATGACTCAGGCAGAAGGACCCTCAGGAAATCAGCTCCACCTCCACAGGGAAATGGTCACTGACAGCCAATGCCTGAAAGAGAGAGAGAGAAAACAATTTTGCTGTGTCATGGTGTACAATATACAATAGCATCACCTTTGCACACACTAGATATAACATGTTAATGAGTGTGCTTCAGAGGTGCTGTTTGGAGCCAGGCTACCTGTTTCAAAACCTGTTGCACCTTTAACCACACCCAGCAGTGATGTCACAGTGCACCAACCACACCCTTACTATACACTCCTACATCACTGCAGCAAGGTGAAAACATAATCTACGGGAGTAGTTCAAGCAAAAACAAGATCTTCAGTTTATGCAGTGAGATTTAGTGGCATCTAGTGGTGAAGTCATAGACTGCAGCCAACTGAATACCACTCGCCTCACCCTCCCGTTCCGAGCATACAACAACAACAACAACAACAGGAAAGGGGAGAAAATGGACAGAAAAGAAGCTGAAGTTGTTTTTACCAGACTGAGGCTGAGATTCAAGTCCACCATGTAGTCGTAGACGTGAGCGCTGCCTCGCACCACTCCCTTCAACATGTCATCGGTGACCACGATCCTGCAAACGCAGGAAGAGGGGTGGGATTAAAAGTCTGTGCGTCTGTGAGTGTGTGTTAGCAAGCGTGAGTGTGTGTACCTGTCGTAGGGGCAGTTGGTGTGTGACACTGTAGTGTCGACCTCGTCTGGGATCAGCCAGTGGAAACTCTTGTCGGTGAAGAGGCGGATCTGCTGCCATTCGGAGCCCGTCACATAACTGCAGCCTGAGTTGAAGTCGCCCAGCAGCACGATTTCCTGCAGGCAGATCTCATTACATCTCATATTATACCACATTCATGAATGATCCTTTGCACTTCACCTTTTCTCTCCACTAAAATAATCGATTGTGTGTGGGAGTGTGTTTGTGGAGTATTCACGTTGGTGTTCCAGCGTTTGCGGACATCAGTCACCACATCATAGAGGGCATCTACTTCCTGCACAGCGTAGTCTGGAGAGGTGTGCTGAGGGATCAGAACAAAGTTCCTCATAGCTAGAAACCAGGAAGGAGGAAGGAGGAGAGGCAAGGTGAGAGTTTTGGATAGGGCAGACATAAATCATGAGCTTACTGCCCTTTAAACTAAAGTTAACAACCCTATTTGGCTGATATGAATCCTCTATAGTATGACTTTGTTTTTAAAGGGGTGTTGGTGACCAGCAGATCTGATAACCTTAGAGTGACTTAGGCCTCAGCTGACCATCAAATAAATGAGAAAATCTACATCACTGGTGTCTGATGGTAAAAAAAGACAGTACCTTTTTCTCCAGGGCTGTAAGTACTTTTGGAGGTGAACATGACGACAAGGGCTCTCTGTTGAAGGTGTCGTGCCACAGGGCTCGCAGCCGTCATCGTAGGTGTAGCTTTAACCAGGACACCGCCTGCTCCCTGGAGACAACAGATAAATCAATTCAATCAAATCAATCAATTTTATTTGTATAGCCCAAAGTCACAAGTAGAATTTGCCTCAGAGGGCTTTACAATCTGTACAGGGAGTGACACCTCTGTCCTTAGACAGGAAAACTTGCCCAAAAAAACCTTTAACAGGGAAAAAGGTGGAAGAAACCTCAGGAGAGCCACACGTCTCTCCCAGGACGGACAGACTGCAATGGATGTCGGTACAGACAAATCAACAAATCAACACAAACATAAGCTTCACCACAGGTTTTGTTATGTGATGGTCTAGATCTAGACTAACAGTGTAACAGTGCCACTAGGGGACAAGAGGCGTCTACTCCTGA
>NC_040022.1:10833421-10943471 GCF_000972845.2 Larimichthys crocea
CTCGGTACGACAAACAAACCTCGTTTACCGACAGACCGAGTGACCCGTTAACCATGTCTACCTGAAGCGTGTGTTTGGCGGAAGAGCTGCTAGTTTCAGAGCTTCGTGTTGTTGTTACGATGCTGCAGCTGCTGTACAACACCGCCACTTCCTCTGAACGTGTCAGAAATACAGTATATAATATATTTAAAAACAGCATTCACACTGATATACGCCAACAGACAAAACTGGACACAGCAGCTAGTTAACACACAGGCTAACTTTAGCCGCTAAGCTAACGTACCTCGTTTCGACGCTCGGCCCGGAGGAAAGTCGAGGACAGTTATATCCCTTTGGTGTCCGTCGATGCGTCATTACTCATGCGGGCACAGCATGGTCAGACAGCGGTCTATTCAGCTCCACGACCCGTCTCATTACTGTGCCAACGCCACACGGCTGCTGAAGCTAAGCCAGAGCTCTCCCTGCTAGGTAACAGCTGGATGTTTTCTTCCTGTTTTTGGCGGCTACGCCGGTGACGTCAGCCACAGGTTTGGGTCATGTCAGCGCTTTGGCGCCGCCTGCTGGACCGAGGTGAGGACTACAACATGATCCTGAAAACACTGGACCCAGCCCTCATCAACCAGTCCATCAAACTTATGTGTACAGCACTTTTCATACAAAACATGTAACACAAAGTGCTTCACACATAAACTGCCATAAATACTTTGTTTAGACATTTTCCTCAGTACTCAAATATTCTGCGTAGAATATGTCTGAAATCACTTATTCATGTAATTTTACCTTGCTCTGAAGATATTGATCTGTGACAACTTTGTCTGAACCGAATAGCATTGTTTGGCAGCCCTTTTTTCCGTTGTGTTTCATTTTGTCTTGTTTTTATTTTTTTCTCTCTGTATGTCCTGTTACTGTCTTTGAAAAAACTTGTAAACTATAAATAAAAGATTATAAAAAGAATATGTCTGAAAAGTACAATATCTCAATAAAATGTTTTATATTACAACTTTTCACTCTATATTCTACTTCACTGTAGTGTCCAGAATCTCTAACAAATATTGTTCACCCTCTACCCGGAAACCAAATGTCTCCTATTTCCAGAGCAGGCCTCCACTTTTAGTAGCCCTAAACAAGATTTTGTTTGTGGCACCAGAATTGAAATCAGAAATCATGTTCCATCCTTCTTCACTGGATCTTGCTTCAGGTGCTCCTGGTTTACTCTTTGTTTCTACTGTTGTCCTCCGCGCATTCAAAGTCACACCAGTTACGATGTTTCAACACGACATGAGGGCTTTTCTTGATGTCACAGCTTCAACCATGGACAGGACCACCTGAACAGACAGATGGTCTGCGGACAGGACTGACTGACTGACTAACATTCAATCCATCTCTGTAGAAAAAAAAAAGCTTGAGTCTGTCTGTCTGACAAACAACCAGACTCTGACTGACAGAGAGATAAATATCTGTCTTCCCCTCCCCAATCCATCCCAACCCAACTCAAAATGAGACCTCCCACTAAAGACTAAGGGTCCAGTTTCTCCAGAACCGGTCTTTAGATGAGACCTTCTGCTGTGGGCTGTCTTTGAGTGGCTTCTAGCTGTCAGTGGCCAGGTAATATGATATTTAACGGCAAGATAGAGACAATCACGGTCCTATTTATAACCTCGTCTGTCAGGAGACGAAAAAAAGAAAAAAATTTTTGACGCGGTGTGTGTACGTCAGCGAGTTCATTCATGTTGAGAGATCAGACTGTTCAACACCATGAAGGAAGCGTTTAACATATTACAAGTGTATAACAAATGTCCTCATTATGATACAATACTCCATATATATAATATAAAAAACAAACAAACAAAACACATAGTAAACAGGTATCATCTATTAAGAACAAAACATATATATATTAAACGTATATAAAAATTATATTACAGTTAAATTATGTGCAACACTTCAAAAAGTGATTGACCATGTTGTGTCTATGAAAGAAACAGAATAAAATTGGGACTTATTTACAGAAATGAGCAGGCAGGATGTACAGTCAAATAGACAATATGAATAGTGCAGATAGAGTAACACTTCAGCCCATACAATAAAAAAACGTGTATAATTGATGAAAATAATATTAATCGCAGCCTTTCTGTTATTTTTGGTACAGATGAGTCAGCGCCCGACAGCCAAAGTTCTATAAAGAGTGAATATTGTCCATCACAGTCTTTAGTTTGATCGTTTTGTCTGAGATCTCAAACATATTCAATTCACTGTCAAGACGATGAAAACCAGTGAATGTTCATATGTGAGAGGCTAGAACGAGTCAGTTCAATTCTATTCATTTAGCACCGTATCATAACAAAAGGTCTTGACTGTACTCTTTATAATATTATCTACAGAGACCAACAGTTCCACCATGAACAAGCACTTGGCCGTGGTGGCGAGGAAAATCTTCCTGTTAAAGAAAACCTCAGAAACCTCGAGCAGACCCAAGCTCATTGGTGGACGGTCATCCACCTCGACCGGGTTAAAGATGGAGAGGGGGGGATAGACAGATAGATAGAGAGAGATAGCGATACACAGATGCACAGCGGCAGCAAGTCATTAATTAACTATAAACTGTAATGAGATACGGTAGCTATAATGACAGTAATAATATATGTAGTGGATGTCATGCAGGACCACAGCAGCAGCCACGATCCATGAGAAGTTTAGTTAGTAACATGCATTAATGTGTTTGATGAAGAAATGAGTTAAAAATGTGTAAAAAGTTGCCGGTTCATTTTCTGTTCATCATTGTTTATTCATGGTTTTGATGACTTTTGTTTTTATACTCGTTAGTTATACTATGTTAGTCAGTAAAGTGGGTACACACACACACACTGATTAACCGTCTTCTTCACACACGATCATGGATGCAAGAGGCTCCTGTATGTTGAACCGTGCCTTCAATAGGTCTAAGATTCAATTCTTGGTGCTACCTGAAAGTTTCTTCTCAGTGATGCACAGAAAGATGTAATGAAGTTTGATCTACATTTGGTTCTTTTGGCTGCTCTTCACTGAAGTCACTTCCTGTGTGTGTGTGTGTGTGTGTGTGTGTGTGTGTGTGTGTGTGTGTGTGTGTGTTTTTAAAAGCTAAACGTCTGTTCAGTTTGACGTCTTAATTGTTGTTTGGCTCACTGAGCGATGCTGTAACTCAAAAAAAAAAAACGTGTGTGTCCCTGCAGGTGTGAATGAGTGACGTGGTGCCTCCCACAGCTCTCAGTGAAGTCCAGCTCCGCTTCCTCTGCCACGATGACATAGAGAGTGTCAAGCTGCTCTGTGGTGATTGGTTCCCAATCGAGTAAGACACAGTCACATCCGACGGCTGGAGTTTGAAGCCGTTTGTCAAAGCTGCAATCCAGATCTGCTTTTGTTTGTTCCAACTCTGTCACTGAACATCTGCACAGAATTTGGAGGAGGAAAACATCCAAAGTGTCCCAGACAGCTCTTCAGACAGAAACATTCCTGATGTATATGTACATGAAATATACATCAAAATAAAACAAGCAGTGTTTGGTCTTTTCTGAGCCGCAAAAGAAAAATTGATTTACTTTCCTTCTCTTCCAGTTCACACAGCGTGCAGTTTTCCTCCTTCATTTTTGTTTTTGACCATTTTTCTTTGAACTTGAATGCACGTTTACGACACAAATAATTTAGTTATACATACATCTAAACAATGTTTTATTGTTTGATTCTTTGTACTGGTTTATGGTTTAATTTTTTGTTTTGACACCCTGATCTGTGAAAGGTGCTACACTAAATCCAATTTTTTATTTTATTTTATTTTATCCTCATGAATGAATGAAGTAGAAATCCTGTGTGATTTACGACACAGAAACATCTTATTCCTTCTATCCTGTGCCATGTTGAGTAGACACTTACACAGTCATTTCATTTAATAGTCACATTAATCATACACATGTACATCATATTATAGTGAAATATATTTCTTTGAGCCTCTACAAATTGTTGAATTAAATAGTAGTGTAGTAGCCAATGTGCAGTAAAGTCATTTATTAATCCCTCACATCCTCATGACATAGTTCACATTGAGGAGACACATGCTTAGAAAGTTGTCTGTGTAGAATAATTTCACTTTCCTGTGTGAGCTCTCGCAGACATCATTAAACCTCCATAAGTCATAAATTCATCATGAGAAAAAGCCAAACATTTCCATATATATGAATGAACTGTGAACTCTTTCCGCAGGTACCCAGACTCATGGTATCAGGACATCACTTCCAACAAGAAGTTCTTCTCCCTCGCTGCCACCTTCAGAGGAGGCATCGTGGGAATGATTGTGGCCGAGATCAAAGGCCGGACCAAAGTACACAAAGAGGTACAGCGTCCGATTCAGTCACGCAGCCGCTCACGTCAGAGTGTGTTCTCTGAAGCAGCTGCGCTGCGTGGAGACGGTGTCACGGAGGCTGGCATTTGGAAAGGTTTTAAGTGGAGCACACAGACATAGTGGAGTCTGTTTTTAGGCTGCTAATTAGATGAACCAGAAGAACTCGACTTAGTAAGACTGTCATGACACAAGAATTAGAAATTCATTTTTCAGTTTCATCTTGTTTAGAAGAATTTGACTGCTAATCGTGTGTCTTTGTGCTTTGAATGTGGGCATAAGTAAATGTAAAGCTAATGACTACCTCACCCTGAAGTGTTGTTAGAACGTCACTGGAAGAGCTTAACTCGTGTCCTGAATGGACAGGATGTATGACACAGATACAATAATGAATTTATTATGGATTTGTGATTCAGCTGGACTGAGAGCAGAAATCTGCTTCTCTTACTTCAGGCCATAGTTTTTCTAAGCTGTGTGTTGAGTGGATGCAGCGCCTGCTGTCAAAACCTTATTTCCCTTTGAGAATATTTGCATCTGGAACCTTCATTCTCATTGGGTCATTTGCCTAGGCAAGCATTATGATGGTGTAATGCACATGATCCAGAGGGAGCACACAGAGAAACACCAAAGTACCAAATGATTTTTTTCCAATACTGAAACTAATGTAGCTTTTATTCCAAGATATATTGTGGATGGTGAACTTTTATGTTCATAGAGAATGACGTGACTCCATTATTTTTCTGTGTGTGTGTGTGTGTGTGTGTGTGTGTGTGTGTGTGTGTGCGTGTGTGTGCGTGTGTGTGTTAGGATGGAGACATCCTGGCCTCCAGCTTCCCTGTGGACACACAGGTAGCGTACATCCTCAGCCTGGGAGTGGTCAAAGAGTTCAGGAAACATGGCATAGGTATGTGTTCATTTTCACATATAATCATAGAGTCATAGTACAATGTATTTCTGTGCTCCTACAATTAATGTAAAACATGATAGTAATAATAAGAAAGCAGTAAATTCTAATGTTTTTATGGAAATAATGTGAGTAAATCAGTGAGTAGAAAGTCATCTTAATGGAAGTTAATAAATAATAATATCAATAGTAATAAGGAGTAAATTAAGAACAGAAAGAGACAAGGAAAACACGCTGTGTGAGGTGAAAAGGATGGTGCAAGTCAAGGTTGTGTTGGATGCAGCAGCAGTGGTTGTGACGCACAGATCATGGAGACCATTAAGGTACTTTAGAACACTTAGGCCCCAACCGCATCAGTCTACGTCAAATAACACACTCATTATGAGTCATAACTCCGTCAGATATGAACACACAGACGCTTTCTGAGAAGAACTGAACATCCACAGATCCACAGTGATACTGCTGCGAGTAAGAATAGTTTCAAATAAATGACCTGGCAATCCTTTTATATATCCAGAGCTCAGTGTGGAGCTCAGCAGTGGGGCAGCTATTGATGCTTCCCCTGTAGTCTGTTCTCAGGTCAGTCTTATACAAATACAACAAATACAAGAGGGCGAGGCCAGAAATCAATTAATAATGAATTCTATTAAGATTAACTATATTCAGTGTGGCAAAGTCTCTAGGTCCTGTTCCTCACTCCTCTCCCTGCTCCTTTCCTCACATCTCTCCCTGCTCCTCGCCCTGATCCTTTCTTCACTCCTCTCTCTGCTCCTCTCCTCACTCCTCTCTCTGCTCCTTTTCTCACTCCTCTCCCTGATCCTTTTCTAACTCCTCTCTCTGCTCCTCTCTTCACTCCTTTCTTCACTCATCTCCTTGCATCTCTCCCTGCTCCTTTCCTCGCTCCTCTCCTTGCATCTCTCCCTGCTCCTTTCCTCGCTCCTCTCTGCTCCTCTCTCTGCTCTTTTTCTCACTCCTCTCCCTGATCCTTTTCTAACTCCACTCTCTGCTCCTCTCTTCACTCCTCTCCTTGCATCTCTCCCTGCTCCTTTCCTCACTCCTCTCTCTGCTCCTCTCCTCACTCCTCTCTCTGCTCCTTTTCTCACTCCTCTCCCTGATCCTTTTCTCACTCCTCTCTCTGCTCCTCTCTTCACTCCCCTCTCTGCTCCTCTCTTCACTCCCCTCTCTGCTCCTCTCTTCACTCCCCTCTCTGCTCCTCTCTTCACTCCTCTCCCTGCATCTCTCCCTGCTCCTTTCCTCGCTCCTCTCTTCACTCCTCTCTCTGCTCCTTTCCTCACATCTCTCCCTGCTCCTCGCCCTGATCCTCTCTTCACTCCTCTCTCTGCTCCTCTGTACTCACACAGGTATTAATGACAAGCAGCTAATTAATGTAGCTAACGCTACGTAGCAGCTAAAAAACGAACTGTTAACGTTAGCTTGAGAAGCTGTAGCATTAATGAACTGACAAACTACATTTCCTGCTAATCTCTCTCTGTGTTCTGTTGCTGCTCTGTTCACTGTTACCGCTTCACCATCACTTTCTCTGCCCACTCACTGGCGTAAGGAGCTACGCTACTCTACGTTATGCTACCTATGCTACTCACTACTGTAACGTGTATAAACTTTAACGTTAACTTTTACGTAGATGTCTTCTGAAGAATGAGAAGAGGTCCGACATGATTTGCTGCGCTAGTTAATGACTCAAAACAAGTCCAGAATAACGTTGTGTGTTGTTGTGCTTGCACAGTGCGAGTAAAAATCATCACCTGTGCACTGATATTAATGATCTTGTGAAATTGTCTCGCTACTGCATGCATATAGGGGAAACACTGCATATGTTATTAATGTTACAGTTAAAGATTCAGGTGCAGTTTGGTGCTGTAGACTTAAACTTGACCCGGGACACTCTCTCTCCTCTGCACCGCTCAGGCTCCCTACTGCTGGACAGTTTGAAGGAGCACATCTCAACGACAGCCCAGGACCATTGTAAGGCAATCTACCTACACGTCCTCACCACCAACAACACTGCCATCCACTTCTACGAGAACAGGGATTTCAGGCAGCACCACTACCTGCCCTACTACTACTCCATACGAGGCGTCCTCAAAGACGGATTCACTTATGTGCTCTACATCAACGGGGGTCATCCACCCTGGACGATTTTATATCCTTTTGTAGAAGCAGGAAAAGAAGGCGCTGATTGTTTAGTGGATGTTTAGTGGTTTGTTTTTACATTTCAGTCTCATACCAGAACATTTTTTCCTTGACTTCCTGTCCCACTGACTATATCCAGCACATCGGTTCAACCCTGGCCAGCCTGAGCCCCTGCTCCATCCCTCAGAGGCTGTACCGACAGGCTCAGTCCCTGCTGCGCTCTCTGCTGCCCTGGTCCAACATCGCCTCCAAGACCGGCATACAGTACAGCAGAACAATGTGACACAGCACGGTGGGTGGGAGTTGCAGTGACAGCAGCATTGTTATGTTTGGTCGTAGCTAGTTTTTAAGACTTTTTGTCTGATTTTCTGCTTCTTGTGTTTGTTTTCACAGGAGCACGACTTCCATCTCTCATCTGTCTTCCCTCCGTACACACCAAGATGTACACGCGCACTCACAATCCTCCATGTCGCACGGCTTTTCCACAACCTGTGTTTGACACAGGACTCAGGTTCAACCTGCGTTAGACCGTTCACACACTCACTCTAATCCCAGATTCAGTACACGTTCTGCACCGCTCACACACAGATCCAGGTTTGCAGCTGTACTGCTGTGCCCGGCCGATAAAACAGGGTTGTTGCATTGCGATGCATTCAAGGTGCAATGTTGTCGTTGTTTGTTTTTTTGAAACACTAACAGACACACTGTTTGGTAAAACCATTGGATTTCTTTTAATTATTCAGTTACTGTACTATCTCATATATACTACATATCCCATAGTTACTTTAGTAACCTGTTTGTCCAGTCATACCAAAGTCAAGCAGAGTCGACCTGCTTTCAACGTGGGCAGCAGAGCAAAGCGGAGGACCTGGTTCAGATAAACCACGTTGACCCAGACACACGCACACGGCAAACAAAGGTCGTAGCTTTGGTGTGAAAGGGATGTAACACACACACACACAGACACAAACAAACACACACTGGGAACCTGACAGAGACTAAAGGTTCAACTCTGCCTATCTTTCTGTCTTCATCCTGTCCACCACTGTCACAGAGACTATGTATACTGTTTGTATATTATATATACTAAGCTAATATATAAATTTCTCTTAATATGTATGTCTATTCTATGCTGTCAGTAGGACTTGTTAGAAGGTAATCCATCCTGTTGCCTTTTTTGTTTTTTTGAGTTTAGACTGAATCCAGAGTCAATTCCAGTTTGTAAAATAGAGACTCAAGAACAAGTTGAATTGAATTGGACTGTGAATCTATCTATGTTAATAGACTAGTATGGTAGAATAAGGCTTATTATATGCAGGAAACCTTTAGACACAATGTAGATGGCTGATATATTTCATAAGAACTGAAGCTCTCCGAAAGGATTCTTCCCCTTTTTGAAAACTTGAAAATGTACAAGCAACATACAGTAACGTGAAAATTGCGTGTTACTCAGTATTTACTGCAACACAACGTTTACAGCAGAGCTGTTTGAAAGTCTTACATAAACAAATATTATCAGAGCTTGAAGCAAAATGGCCTTTCTGCATTGTCTCCAAACGTTGCCGATGTATAATTTCATATGAGGGTGTGTGGGGGAGTGTCTGGGGTTTTTAATTTTGGGAGGTTTTAAATGGCTGCAGCTCTGTCTGTCTGTTTCATGGCTGTAAAATTGCTGCTAATGTCGAGAAATGTCTATTTGTTTGTTCCAGATTTTAAAATATGGCCCAGATTAGATTATTTTTTTTTTTTTATGTTGGCCTGTAGAAGAAAAAAGGAAGTAATGGTCCCAAACACACACGCACACCGGTGTGTGTGTGTGTGTGTGTGTGTGTCTATATATATATATATATATATCTATATTATATATATATAATATATATAATATATTATATATATATATATATATATATATATGCGCACATGGGGTCGGAAATTAGCACCCAGCAAGTGCCAAATGTTGGTCTGATCTGTCAGCGAGTACCAGGCTCACCCAACGTGTTGACTGGTAACGTTTCTCAATTTTTATTGCATTCTGTTGCACCTACAAACACGATCCAATGTATCAGTTATCAAATCTTAGATTTTATACATGACATAGCACTGAAATAGGTAACTGTGTGGAAAAAAATGTGCATTCATTGGTACAAGGTGAACATTTCTCAGTTTGCCAGCACCGGGCAGGTAACTCTAAGTAAATTTCAGACATTGTGTATGCAATAAACTTGTTTCATTTGACTGATTGTCAAGACCCCCCTGCTCTGTGACCTCTGTGACTAATTTACATTATTTCATTATTTTTATTGTTAGGCATATTACATGGTGACAAACCTCTGCCTTGTTTTCGTTTCACACGATGCCCATGGCTTCACCTTTTTATCTAAAAGTGCCACAGCAATCCAAAACAAAGCAGAGATAACCTGATGAGTCAAGCTCTGAAAACCACAGCATCCTACACTTCCCATACGCATACTTACTATAACGCAACTTGATAGCATCGTCACAGGACACAGCCTGGCTGTTAAATGCCTTTCATTCTCTTTCATATTCATCAGGGTTATTTCCTCATACTCTGCTCGTCCAGAGTCACAGCAGACATATGCCAACTGTTTCCACCCCCATAATGTGTGAACATCTTGGTGTGTGTGTGCCCATTTCAGATACATTGGCTTCCATTGTGTACTCACTATCCACAACGTCTGGTGCCACACTGGCTCCATAGCAGCATTAGCATCCTGCCAAAACAATGCATCTCGAGTGGTTAAGCAGTCAAAGGAAACAGAAGAAAATTGGTTTATTTTCCATCAAGGCTCATTCATTTTTAATACATATAAAGTGGCCTTGCTTGGTTCGAGGCTTTTCTGCACACTATGTGGTTTCAATAATTTGTTAAAAAGCAGTTTTGTGTTCATGTACACTGCCCATGTCTTTTTGCAGTAGCAATAAATTATTTAGAATTTAGAAATTAATATTATGCTTCAGTTTAGAATGCTGAATACTTTTAAAGACGCACATCTTCTAGAATTATCTAATTGAGGTAATTGTGGTAAATCTAAATGATTACATTTTTTGTAGATTTGTACAACCACAAAATTAAAATGACCAAATGTCATACTTTGGTAAAAGTTTTCAAACCAAGTTACAAGCTGAGGAAAGGTTTTCTGAGCGGCTATGAAGAACTGTCGTGCTAATCAGGTTTTTAAAAGGCCAAGAGAGTCATTATCATCATCTGCTGCTGAGCAACAATCAAAAGCACCCATTAGCAACCATTATTACAATACACAGTTAGCAAAGAATCAGTGAAGTGGATACATACGTTCTTATCAAAGTTACGTTTTGTGTGACAAGAACATAAATGTTCAAACGTTGCACAACTTAAATTCTCATTTGGGCTTAATGTTTAACACGAGAGAGGAGAAGGTGATCAGAGCATTTCATTCTTCATATTAAATCATCTCAGCCAATGTGTGCAGTGAACCATTCAACTGCTTCATGTGAAATTATTACCAAATTATTGAATGCAACATTGTATTATTATGACCCTTACACTGCCTATGGTTATGACCCAGCTCAAAAGGGGGGTTGGACCAGGTGCCACTCAGTCAGGATCCTGCAGCTCTTCAGGGAGCTGGAAGCTAATGATGGCCATGCCTTACCAGCTGGAGCCAATCAAGAACAGGGGAACACACAGCTAACTCTGATGATGATGGGAATTTGTTTTACAGGTACTTTGTCACAAAACAAAGCGCTGGACAAATTCAAATGAAAATCAAACATTCACCAAATTTATTCTTATTTATCTTGAGGATAAGCAGTTACAGATAATGTATATATGTATCTTGACATACATACATTGACATTGGGGGGACTTTCAATTTCTCCAGTAGTTGTTGGGAAATTTCAATTTCAAAATCCATAAACATGAAGATGGTGTCAGCCAGTGGCGTCACTAGGCCTATTTTAGGGGGGCTTCAGCCCCCCTAAAATATTCTCAAGCCCCCCTAAATAATTTGGTGGTGTTTTATTATTATTTTTATTTATTAAAAATTTTTTTCACAAAAAAATGCCTATTTATGCAATACAAAGTGGCCAGAATATGAGTTTAAACCAATAATCATATAAACTGTCATTATTCACTTAAATATGATCATAAATCTCATTTCATCGGGTACGGTAGAGAGAGCCCCTTCAGTGCGTCATTATACAATCCATTCCACTTTTTCATATAGAGAACGCCCACATCACTGAAATTCCAGTCCATGTTTTCCATGCGACCCTGCTCACTGCCGCTTGCGTGTTTACCTCTGAAGTACACAGAGCCGAACCTCACAGCGGCAAGAGCAGAGCGCGAACGCATGGGTGAAGGATGGACATTAGAGCCTTTTTCAAGAAAGTAAGCATTCATCACTGCTGGTAGTAACACTTAGCTAACAGCAGAAAAGTTCCATGTAATTAATAAACCAAAATGTTCCGTGTTTGAATCCCAGCTGGCCAGCTCTGAAAGTTCCTAGCTGCTGCTAGCTAGTTGAGATGACTTCTGTTAACCATTCCCGCTATTCGTTTCCTGACCGTGGTCGGGAAACACAGGGGAGATCCGTCTTCTCCAGGGCCGAAGTAGTTTCTCACAATTTAACTGGTGTTGTTTAGCTGGTAAAGCAGCTGAAGGTGTATGGAGGCGTCATCGTCTTAGATTAATCAATTGATTGACAAAGCTTTAATTGGTGCTCTGAAAAAATTTTCGGCGCGCGCTTAGTGCGCAATAACTTTTCTCCTCTATGGGCTAAGCCACCCCAGTTTCTTAAACCTAGTGACGTCCCTGGTGTCAGCCATGGTGGCTTTAGGAAAATCAGCAAAATGAGGATTCAGACCGGAGTCTGTACAAAGTTTCTTGATAATGTCACAATATTTCAACAGTTGTTGGTGGACCAACAGATATTGCCATCTCCAGAGCCAAGTCACTAACATGGCTGAAAAATACGAGTGCTAGTTGCATACGGATGAAATATTCACACAACATTAATTCATGTGGTTTTTCAGTGTTTTATCTCTCTCAACCGCACAGCGGTGGTCACGTTGAAATGAAAACAACAGCACAAACAAGAAATCTTTTGGTTAGTTTCATCTTTGTTTCCCTCAGTCTTCTTTTAGTTTCATATTTTGTTTGCCTTTTGTCTCACAGTGTGTGCACAGTATTCTCTCTGTGGAACTCTCTTAATTCTCACGTTTCTTTGTAACACAGATTTAAATACTGAGTGCCAGACCAGTTTTATAGCTGATGCTGCTTTCTGGAATTCAATCTGCCTTTGTGGCAGCGTTGCTACGAGCAATAAGTCTCTTCTGTTTCAAATAATTTTCATTAGATGCATAGGTTTTTTTTTTAAACCTGTGTACATCTGAAGGGCAAACACCTCAGCCTCGCCTTTTGTTAAATCTGAACAAACTGTACTCCCACTGTCTCTTTCCTAGGCAACGCCACATGTACGCTCTGCTCTTGCCTCTGCTCTCTTTGTCTTTCACTCATGGGTTATACAAAAGGGATCAGGGGTCTGTGGGGGTGATAAAAGGGCCTCATTAAAAAAAGAATTCTAGTTATTACACATTACTCAGCTGCAGTGTTGGAGCTGTGCACTTTGTTAGATTACCATCACATTACACACACACATTCATTCAGCACAGAACACAGAAACTAGTGAAATATATTCCCTAATTTCTTTCAGCTTATTTGAAAGTGCAGTTGTGTCTCCCTCTGCTGAATGCAGCAGAGTGTTTCATGTGAACCTTCAACCAGTTCACTTTCCAGTCACAAATCCCTTCTTGTACATTTCACTTCAAGTAACTGTGTGTGTGTGTGTGTGTGTGTGTGTGAGTGTAACTACCACAGACTTTCAGTATACCATCACCATAAGGCTGACATTTTTGTTCAGAGGGAAATCTCTGACAATATGATATTGGAAGGATTGCGGTAAACTTTGCGTGTGTGCACAAACTAATAATGAAAACCAATAAATATATTTAACCTAAAGTTTATATCAATACAGATAAGATACACAGAATACAGCAGAGGGGTAATTGTACGGTGTAAATAAATAAATATAATTGCACCATTGTAGTATAATTTAAATAAAATGTAAATAAGGGTATGCATAGAGTGAAATCATGACACTAAAACACAAGTCAAAACAAGTCATGCTGCTGGTAAAGAGTGTGACAGCTGTTGGAATGAACGACCTGTGGTAGATCTCCTTTTTACATGGTGGGAGTAACAGTCTGTTGCTGGAGTTCATGATGAATTTCAGCTTTGCTAACATCCTCCTCTCCCCACTTCCTTCATGGATTCTATGGGGCAGTCCAGTCTCTCTCTGTGCTTCCCCCTCCCCAGCAGACGACTGCAGAGTATTACAGATGCAATCAATCTTGAAGTCAGTCTAGAAGGAAAGGCACAGGCATTATTAATAACATCAACTAATGTTCAGTTCTATTCAAGTGTCCCAGGAAGTCATGGCAGACATGATTTATTATTTATTATTTTCACATGTGCTTTTCCTGCTATATCAAAATATCCTGTGAAAAGGTGACTTGAGGTATCAGTGTACAGTATATACGGTTTACCACCTTTCTCTGTTCTGTATCTGTATTTGACTTTGCCCCAGTTTGTGCCTTGGTGTGTTTCCACTACATCTGAGTCATAGATTGAAGCAACTAAAAATAAATAACCTAAAAGGTAATTTAACGAGACTTCCTGCTGTTTTGGAGACATTTCTAGAATTCTCGTCTAGATGATTAATTCCATCTGCTGCACAAATAACAAGATTTTTAACCCATTTTCCAACCTGAGGCTGCATTACCATCTGCAGAAATGACATCTCCTTGCTCATGTTAATGGTATGAGAAAATATATGTGTATATATGTTATTTTGTATGAAAATCACCTTTAAAACTTTTTAATTGCACATTACATTCATCATTTTTGACTGGTTGCATTGGTGCACCTTGAGAAACTGGTTCAATTAAATAAGAAAATTGAAAAATATTGTGCAGTGGAATAATTTTTATCTTCCGTCTTTTAGGATATTGTTAAAGATCCTTTATGTTTTTTTTTCATATCTTTTTCAAGATGAAGAAATTCATAGAAAAAAATTTTTATTTATTTATTTTTGCTGCAAACAGGTTTCCATAGACATCACTTCGAAAACCAGCATTTTTCGACAATCCTCATTTTGGAAGCTTTGTAGGTTGTGGTCTTTTTTTACGGTACGCTGCTTGTTTTTGGGGTCGCACTGTGGCGTCCGTTACGGTAAAGAGCTCACGGGTGACGTCACTTTGTAAGCCCTCACGCCCACTCAGTCAGACAGACAGACGGAGAGAAAACAGCAGGTATATCACTGAGTCCGCACACGGCACACTATCACGTCTGCACAGCGGACAGAAACAAAACGAAACAGTTTCAACTAAAGCCAAACTTTTCTCTTTTCTCTTTCTGGACGCGTTCAGTTCGGCTCGAGAACATCCTTCAGTTGTGAAGTTGGAGGAAACAAGGTGAGTGATGCGCTCAGACCAAACACTCACAAACAACAAACTGTTTTTTTGTTTGTTTTTTCTTTACACCGTGAACGCAACAGCCAGTTCCCGCCGCGGTTACATAAGTTAATTTTAACACAATTAGCTGTCAGTAAACTGGTGTAAATGACATTAAGCGAAGTGTTTGCTTTACATAACGTTAATGTTTTATTGATAAAGTGTAGAACTGGGTTTCTGTCGTGGTTTTCATATATTAGTTTGTCTTTCCAACTTCTTAGAGGCGTTCAAATCCTCTAAAGTACACGGATTTTCATACTTTTCCATTACGGACTCTGATTTCCGGGGGAGTTCATTTCCTTGGGAGGTGGGGGCGAACAAGCAGGCAAGGGGACGCCAGCCAGGAAGAGTGCGTGTGTGTGTGTGTGTGTGTGTGTGTGTGTGTGTGTGCGTGTGAGAGAGAGAGAGAGAGAGAGAGAGAGAGAGAGAGTGCTTCCATTAAGAGACTTGAAAAGGTTTTCTCAACACGAACGTCTCATTGTGAGTTAATGAAGCGCTGGAAGATGAGCTGCCGTGGGCGCTTAAGTGCTGTAGGATGTTGCCTGTAAATTTCAACAACCCATTATAGGATGCGCGCGCGTGCGTGTGTGTGGGTGTGTGTGTGTGTGTGTGTATTAATCACAGAGCAGAGGTAGAGCCCTTGTTCTTGAGCCCTGGCCTGTTGTTGGTTGAAACAAAAAAACATCAGCTGATGTGGTGGCTGCTGCTGGGTGAAGGATATGTGTGAGTTTGGTTGTCAGTGTGTGTGTGTGTGTGTGTGTGTGTGTGTGTGTGTGTGAGGTGTGTCTGTTCCACATTCTTAATAAGAGGTGCTTGGGTATCATGACATTTTTAGTCAGGATGTGGCTGGCACTCGGAAGCTGAGGTCAACCCTTCCTCAGATCTGCACACAGATTTGAGTGACAGGTCTGAACTTCATGTCGCTACCTCTGCTGTGTTCGAACAAACCCAGGCTGAACTAGAACGCACGCTGCATCTATCACTGCATGTTTTTGCATGTTCGGGGGCTCACAAGGGAAGAGGGGTGCTGACCTGAGGGTGGATGCAAAACCAAGAAGCCTAAAAATGAGTGTCTCCGTGCGGCATTCTTCATATTCTATGAATACCATTTCAAACGTAGATTACATGACATTATGTTCAAACATGTCCAACCTGCCTTAGTGGACTTTAGTGACAGAAAAGATTTAAAAAAAACAAAAACATCTTTAGCAATGTGCACGAGCGTTTGAAAATCATACAAGGAGCAATCCATGAAACGGGGATGAATAGACCAGAATGCACTGCAGCCATGCTGGGGAATAATACTAATGCATACTAACTGTATACAGTGTGCAGGGGCGCTGCCAGGAATTTTGGGCCCCATGACAAAAAAATCAAATTGGGCCCTCCCCTTTTTTTGGGGCCCCTGTTCAAATATTGATATCCATAAGAAGAAGATATTTGTAGTTTTTAAGTACAAAAACCACCACAGTATAATCTTACATCTCGTCTTTCACTTGTGCAAAAACAGCTTGTTTTATGTTTCATATTGTCTCTCTTCTCTCCTCTGATTGGCTGACATGCAGGAGGTGTGTCTTTATAGTTGTGACATCACAACTTTACAGACGTTGTCCCGGCTCATTTAAGTTTCTAAGCTTGGTTCCCAAATATCCAATAGTTCAGCTTTTTCCACCACCGCCACGTTTAGTTTAGATTTTTCTTTTTTTAGTTGAGAGCAGCTCCCCCATTTCCTCTGAGAATTGCATCGTGGGAGAATTATGTATAACGGCAGCCCACTAAGAAAGCCAGTGTTAAGTTTGCATACTAACATGTTTTCCTGTTGTCTCTTGTGAACTCTCTGCATACTCCACTTCAGTACAAACCTGCTTCTACTTAGTATGGAGTATGGAACTGGGACAAAGGTCCAGTGGTACCAGCTGAGGAGTGCATTCATTCAGCACAGAGGGCTGCACCGGGGGGTGGGGTGATGATCCAGGAAGTCCAGTTTGAGAAACACATTTAAGCATGTGAAGGCTTAACAGATGCCAAAATACTGAAGGACAGATTGTAATAATCACAGAGAGGATTTTACAGCTCTGTAAAGTTTTTCTCTTTCATTGTTGTGCCGGAGCCCCCTGCGCAGGATAAAGTCTGAACACTGAGTGGCTCATTTTTAAAGGTCTCCTCAGCAGCTGAACTACTAAAAGATCAGCTGAGTTTGAATAGTATCTTTAAAAGTGCACCGCGGTGTGATTCGTGATGGCATCCAGAGCTGTGCTGGCATTTCATCTCAAAGTTAAGATGCGTGTCAGGCGTTCTCTCATGCCTACTGTGAGCAGCGCTGTGAGTAAATGTTATTGGAGGATGCTCGTTTTGTACATGACGTGCCTGCGGGGCACCGCAAACATTCAGGTGTTGACGCGCAAACATTATGAGGCCGAAAGAAAACAGTGTTTGCTCTATGATAGATGCCTGCGTTCAGAGTGTCCCATGTCCTTAACTGTGCCCTTAAGTGTTAACTCTCACTATGGTTTTATAGGCGTGCATGTTTTACAGCCGTGAAGTCAGGAGGTGAAGCCTGTTGTGAAGGCCTTGCATGTTGTTGTGCAATCTGATTTGCCGTAATAGTCCCCTGTGAGTGCTGGCTGAAGGCAGTAAAGCAATGATAATGAGAGATCGTAGTCTGAGGATAAACAAGTAGACAGGAGGAGATTTAATAACCCATAAGAAGACAGAGGTGAGGGGAAGAGAGAGACAGGTCTGGAGGTCAAGATGCTTTTATTGAAAATGCACCGCATGGTCAAAAGTTTGTGGACGCCCAAACATGACTACAGTAAGTGAATGTTGAACGGCTCATCTAGCTGCTGCTGTTACAGCGAAGGGTCTTTCTCAAACCGTTGCTACACAGTTAGAACCTGTTGTCTGGAAAAGAATTGTAAGTTGTAGAGATAAGAGTTCTCTTATATGAAACCAGTGTTTTTAATTGCCGGTGGATTTGCAGGTGGATTTTGTCACCTTTGGACAGGGCTGTGGCTCAAGAGTGATTGTGTGAGAAGGCAGGTCGTCCACTAATCAGATGATCGATGGTTCTATCCTCGGCTCCTCCAGTCTGCATGTGTCCTTGGGCAAGATACTGAACCCCAAATTGCCTTGGGATTCTGCACGGTGTGTTTGAATCATTAGCTCCTAAAAATGAATAAGCAGTTGGCACATGGCCATCATGGTGAATGTGATGTTTAGTGTAAAAGCACTTTGAGCGGCTGGAAGACTACAGAGAACTGTCCATGTACCATTTACCATAGCTGTTGTCCTAAGTCTAAGCTAACTTACAGTAAGTTAGGCAGCTCTTGGCTGAAGCTTCATGTTGATCAGGTTGTACAGCTGTAAGTATGGAGTCAATAATCTCATTCAACTCAAGAAAGAAACAAGAAAGCGAAAAAGTGTTGAACTACAAAGTGAACTACTCCTTTAATAACAGTCTGTTCCAAAGAAAGTAGACTGTGTGAAATGATAATCACAACAGTTGGAAGTTTATTTTCTGTCATTTTCTGGGCTCAACATTGCAGCTCTAATAGCAACAATCAACAAAAGCAGTTGACTGTTTGCCAGCGAAGGCCTGTGTGCTCATGCAGAAGGTGAAAGCACTCCACGGTACAAGAGACAGAGCGTGAAACCAGTTTGGAGAGAGAAACTCTATCAGGGACAGAGCAAGAGTAAGTGAGTTATGCTGTTTGTGACCTATCTGCATTCATTCACCTCTGTAAAGTGTGTGTGTATGGATAGGAATCGAGAACCGGTTCTTGTTGAGAACTCGTTCCATGTGTTTCAATTCCATGGAATCGTTTTGCAGTTTATCTAACAATTCTCTGCATGAATTATGTCATGCAGAACTTCCGCAAGAAGTTACGGACGCTCGATTCCAGCACGACAAATTACAGCACGTAACTTACGCAAGTTTCGCACGTGCAGTGCAATCAGTAGTAAACAATGTCACCCACTCGGTTCAAACGCCCCAAAGTTTGGCTGTATTTTATCAAAACAGATGGCAACAGGGCGACTTGCAATCATTGCAAAGTGGAGATAACAGCGTCGGGAGGGAACACGACGAACATGCAGAAGCATTTGCACACACAACATGCAATATTTTTAAATGAATGTCGTGTTTTTGACACGCTTCGGACTGGAGAAGAATCTCAACCTAGCAGCACTGGCAGCAGCCAGGCTATGACCACCTCTGTGGTTACTACCACACTGCCTACCATGTTAACGTGATGTGCTTCTTTGTAAAACATGCTATAACAGTTCACATTAAATGAATGCCTTCTGCATTACATTTAGAAGATGACCATGACGAGAGAGAGAGTCTGGCTGGCTCAGAGGCTGGCAGCTGTACTAGTACTCGCTCCAGTTCACTACCTCCTCTAGATGATGCTGATCAAACTGTTTGTTCTCCTTTTTTTCCCCAAATGAGAATCGATAAATGAAATCGGAATTGTAAAAATCTTATCAATTCCCATCCCTGTGTGTGTGTGTGTGTGTTTATTACCTCTTGTGTGCCTGTCGGCCAAATTCCACTCAGCAGCTGAAACCTGAGTGAAATGGCTTCAGGAGGCTTTTCTCGGCTTATCTCCACATCACTTGAGGTTAGACTCTGAGAAACGTGTGTGTGTGTGTGTGTGTGTGTGTGTGTGTGTGTGTGTGTGTGTGTGTGTGTGTGTGTGTGTGTGTGTGTGTGTGTGTGTGTGCACCTGCGCACATCTCTGAACAGGGTAGTACTGTTAAACAGGTACAGTTTATTCTTGTGCTTTGTGTGTCGACAGAGAAATGCTTGCCTATGAAAATAGGCTTCAGCAGCATCTCCTGTGCATTTGTGTCCCTCAGCGTACACTGGCTTCTTCTTCAACGACTCACATGAACATGCACAATCGTACCCGACCAGCCTATATGTAGAAATCAGAAGAGAAAATCAGTGTTTACACGGTAAATAATCAGATTTGTTTTTCACCATCCAGGTGTATTAGTGTTGCATGAGGGGGGTGGGGGGGGCTTCATATAATTCATTTGGATACATTGTGGAGAATAATGGCGTGCACGGCAATGAGCTCGTAAAGCCACAAACCCGTACATGTTATCTATGTGGCCAATAAATCAGGCTTCTCCAGCAGAACTCTCTCCATCTCTCACATTAATTAAAGAAACACTGCAGGATGCCAGCAGTGACTGTGCTACTCATGTGTAGTTAAATGTGTATGACCCTTGTTTATGTCTTCCAAGATGCCGCACAAAACATCGGCCAGGCACAGCAGACTTTGACTGTACCTTTTGGGTTTCAGAGTTTAAAGCAGTAGCAGGCATGTCTGTCCTAACCTCAGGCTGCTAGGTTTCTGATCTCAGTCAATTCTCGAAGCATTTATTGTAAAAGTTGCTCCTGAGTCAGAGAGAAGTTGGATGAAGTCCAACACACTTGTAGAGACCTGTTCAGGTCTGTCTGTGCTGCAGGTAATGTTCCTCAGTGGATTATATTAACATAAACAGAGGATATCTGCTGTTAACGTTGGGATTATCGCCCTATAATCCTGAAGGTAGGTAGGTACAATTAAGAGGGAATTAATCATCATGATTGATGTGTTTGAAGAGGTCCGATCGGGTTCTTGTTACCTAACATTAATCGTCCGTCGTGTGTTGCTTTGTTTTGCATTTTGCAGGAGCTCCTTGTTCAGCGTAGCTCTGAGTTTTATTGGGTGTTGTATTACACAGTGGCAAAGAGGTTTGCTGCACACTGTAAACATGTAGTCAAGTCGAACTGAGCCAGCTGATGGTGCTGCATAAGACAGGACAGGACACGCGTGAGATCAGGTTTCATATTTGGCTGGTCGGGTCGTGTGTGTGTGGAGAGCTGTGTTTGTTTGCATCATGCTTTGTGCAGCTGGTAAACACCAATAATCTATTTTCATAGAGTCTGTGTTAGTCCTCCTCGTGTTGAACCGAGCTGCGATATTTATACTTGTGTAACGTGTGTCCAGTTACTGGGAGGAAGTCTTCACCCACAGGAAGAGACCAGTCAAAACTTGTGGCTGAAATCCTGAAAAAAGTGTGCTCGCCAGCAGTGACTGTGCACTCATCACACATTCCTGTGAGTGGATAGTCACGTTCGCCCTCATTCAGGTCAGTCAGAACTCTCTGGGTTGGATTTCATGTCCCACCCTCGCCTAGATTGTTCAGGTATTGTTGATTCTTTTTAAACAGACATTGTGCTCATGTATTCTGCAGCGAAATGTTTTTCTCCAACAGCAAATAATTCAATTATATATACATGTTTATTAAGTAGAAATACTGCTGCTGGTAGACGAGGAATCCAGAAACCAGATGTAGTGCCACAATTCACACAGTTAAAGATGTGTGCTTCATTAAATCAGTGTCTGCTTTAGTTTGATTAAAAACATCCTGTCAAATTCTGAATGCTGCATGATTTTAGCATAATCGTGACTAAGACAACCAGATTTCATGCAGGTCCACTTGAATATCTGCTGTTACCAATGCACATGCACATAGCACACTGCTTACTGCAGGGCTACTGAGGCCACGCCCCCTACCTGCACAGGTGATTTCTGTACCTGGACCACACAGAGCCTCAGGCCACACACAGACTATTGATACACACATTAGAGCTGGTGGACTACATAATATTGTTCAATAAAATAATTCAAACTTGATAAAGTTCTACTTACAAATAAATCTTACAATTTTTTTTTTTTATAGTAGTATTTTGCATGTCTGCTTATAACAAAACAAATTAGATTCAGATTTATGTTTGGATATGATACACTTACTCCCAATTTCTAGTTCCCATAAATTCCAATTCATTTCCATATTTTTCATGGAGTTTTCAATTTGGAATATTTCCAAAATTCCCAAGCTTAGCTTCCCATGGAAAGTTTCTGGAAAGTTTCCAGATATTTACCAAAAGGTTTCACCCCTTTGGAACCCTAGATATAATATAATCAACTGACAACTGGAATTTGTAGAGATGATAAGTTTGCATATTGCTGCTACAGCCTCACGCCTCGACTCCATGTGACACGGCTCTGTGACGTCACATCTGCCGTGCTGTTTAAATTCGTCCTCTGCACGGCTTTCTGCCTCACAGGAGTGTGTCAGAAGCTTTTTGCCTTCTAGATTCTGTTAACTCACTCAGGTTTGGTCAGTTTTCATTGATTTCTGTGTAAGTACACCATGTAGTTTGTTTCCTTTCAGTCTGTTCTCACTTCCTGCCAGCTTGAAAGTGAAGCAAAGTGAAGCTACATGTTGCTTACCCTTCACTGCTGTCACTTACTCACTTTATCCCCCCTTTCTCCTGGTGGTCTCCATGGTAACTCCTAGATGACTGCATATGGTTGCTTCTTGTCCCGACCTCTATACTTGAACATCATTACTGACTGTAAAGTGTAAAGCATGGTGATGACCGCTCGTGAACTTGGCTTCAGAGTGTTGTTTCACCTCCTGCCAGAGTTAGTGCACCATGGGACGACCTGGACCGCTTAAAACTCAAATGAACACACTCATTTGTGTGTCCACTGTAAATTTGAAACTTGATCCAAGGGTTAAGAGAAAGTGTTGAGGGTCAAAGTTCTGAAATTCTAATCACGGGGTTGCAACTGAAGCTGTACAGGAGGAATAATAAAGCTGACAGTATATTGTTGTTGAGTGTGCACTGTGTAAAGTCACATTTGTGTCACGGTCCTTTTTGTCCATTTTCTGACTCCCATCAGCACAGTGAGGATGTGACAGGTCACCCTGACCCAGGTTTGACATGGAAAGATTCCATGTGGGGAAAAAAGGCTGATTTCTCAACCAATCGCTGCTGTCAGTGGTGTTTATCTGCTCATTCAAGGCTCAGTTTAGTGTCTTGACACAATAGTGAGGAGAAGAGAGGAGCCTTTGTCATCTTTAACAAGTCAGCTGGATCCAGTGCCTGATGGGAAGCTCTGTTGTTGATGCTGCTCGAACAAACACACCATTGAGTAACAGATGAGGGGATCATATCTCCCTCCCTGCTTATTCCGTACACCAGTATGATTAGACTATAATGTTGTATTAACATTGTTGTGTTCATTCGCCGTGCCTCTGCGGCCTCACAAGCTGTAATCCAAATCCAAAATACTTGCTCACATGACATCACATGGATTGGTATCATGATTACCGGTTTGTCATGGCTGGCTAGCTTTCTTTATTTTGCATTTAAAAAAAAAAAGAACAACAGATTTGACAGCGTGGCTGATGAAAACACGTTTTAATTAAATGGTGACATTGGCGTACGTGTTTCTACACCAGAGAGATACGAAAAATATTCAGTTCATATATAGGTGGCCTGCTGCTCACAACCATATCACAGTTCTCACAGGATGAATTCAGGCTTTTAGCATCAGCTGCTGTTGCAGCCCATTGTTATGACTAAATGGTTAAATCCAGACATTTGGAGATATTGCTAATGTAGCTATACACATTTTTATTTGTCCAAAACATCATTAGTATTAACACAAATATTTGTCATGGGAAACTGAAGAGTAACTTTCATCACAAATGAACTGCTGTAAAATTCACTGATTGACGACATGACAGTGAGTTTCCTTTGTAATTCTCAGGTTCGTCTGTCTCCGGTGTGTGTTGTTGGTCTCATGTAGTGTACACAGTGCTCTAATGGCTCAGGAACAGCTCAGCACAGAGTCACGTTCTCCACCTAATGCAGAGAATTTTGTTCTCATCCTTCCAGTATGAGAGTGAGGGCCACCCAAACTTCTTCCATTAAACAGAGTTACTGCAAAGTACTTTCCTCAGGATCCATTAATCTGACCAGAGATCACTTCTCATGTTTTTGAATAGAAACAGCAGAGGTCCGGTAGAAAAATGGGATCCTTTGTCCAGTCCTGGAAAGGGTGTGTGAGCACACAAGCTAGTTTTTTTTTTTCTTTTTTCTACACATAACATAGGCCATACAGTAGATACATATGTGCACACAGAGGGTCAAACTGAATTCAACAGTCATAATTCAATATCCAAACGAACACCTAAACATATAACCTATAACTACCGGCATATACAACACACACACACACACACACACACACACACACACACACACTTTCCTGGGGTTTAAAGTGGGAGGAGCATTTGAAGTGTAATGTGATCGCAGTTGAGTTCTGGGGTATTTAGCTTCTGTTTTCAGGTCTGAACCTGTCCTGTCCTGATGGAGCACATTAGTTGCAGTGTCTGAGTTAAACACTTGATGAATAATGCCTCTGGGCTTTTAGTTTTTATTCTTGTTTATGTTATACAGAAGAAGACTATGCTTTGGGGGATGTAAGATTGTATTTATTAAAGTATAGTGTTACCATGGGTGAATTTATATACAACTCACCTGTTCACATTATATTAAGGCTTAAAGTTATGCAGGATTAAGAGCGTTCCTGCTTTGATTGACAGGTGGGTGCCAGTACAGATGGTTTATTAGAGCACCCAGGTGTCATGCAGCCCGCCTCAGGTCCGACGGTGATCCACGTCTTTACTGATTTTTAGATTAGCCAGGAGGCGGAAGAAGCAGGACATCTAACATGGCCGTGACCAGCGCCACATACTTACATTACTCATGCTCTGTCCATTCTTTATACTGTTAGTGGTTGTCACTATTAAAAGTTTGGTAAATTTTCTATTCTACTATCCAGCATCTGTTTGCAGTGGATGTACAGACAACAGTGAGTGGATTATTTGGATTTTTAAAAACATTATTCTCAGGCAAGTTCTGCAGCTCTGGTTTCTCAGAAGTTTTCTGGTTTGTTGTTGATGGACTGAGTTCTCCTCACAGGGTGTTCGTCACACTGAATTTCGAAATATTAGTTTATGTCTGTATGTTCAGACTCGACTGTGTTCTGACTCAGGAGGTGTGACTTTCAAAGCCAAGTGCGACAGTCTAGTGCTAATGGTTCTTAATAGCCTGATGATGAGCTGTGTGTGACCGGGTTGATAAGTGGGCCAAATCAACATGAACAAACTTCCTGTTGTTTTTAGAAAAGCAGCATGCTCCTGCTGTGTTCACCTCATGCACGCCCTCCTCTTCACATCTCCAGCACCTTCACATTTTGAAAACTTCTGCCGTATACCGATTTAAAGTATAAAAGGAAATTGAAAGATGACACAATCATATAAAGAATGCCAAAACAATCAAATCACACCCTCAGTGGCTGAAGAATTTCCTTTTATCTGGTGATTGCACAGAAGGAAACATGTGTGCTTCCTTGTTCCTGCTGTATCAGGAAGAGGTGATCAACAGGTTCGGGTGTGATGCCCTGAGGACAGGCTGGAGCTGTCAGCATGAGGAAAACCAGGAGAGCGTGAAGTGAATGTTAACACAGATCGCTTTAATGCAAAAACATCATGTATATGTGCTGAGTCTTTAGATCCTCCACCATACAGACTGGATAAAAGAAGGCCATGCAAATCACCAGAGTGAATTTCACCCTCAAAGAGTGCTGAAGTGTGTCTTTGTGTGCACTGATTATTCTGCTTTGTTTCGAGATGACTGAGAGGAGTCTAATTTCCATGAACTGAAAGCTTCACAACAAAAGATGAGGTAAAAAAATCTGTTTGGATCCAAGGCCGTGCTTTGACTCCTCGAAGAAGCACATATGAATAAATCATTAGGTCAAATGATCAGCCTTGTTTGATTGATTGATTTATTTATTTATTTTTATGTATGAAATTACTCATCCATAGACGCAGAACACAAAGACAAGGACTTAAATCCCTCAATTTAAACTTTTCTGTTTCATGATGAAAGGAGCAACATTTATTCACGTTTGTTCCACCTTTTTTCCCTGTTAAAGTTTTTCCTCACTCGAACCGAGGGTCTAAGGACAGATTGTGAAGCCCTCTGAGGAAAAATATGTTTTGTGACTTTGGGCTATACAAATCTGATTGATTGACATTCATCTGTTTTCTCTCACCACTTAAAACTGATTTTTGTACCGGGCTGTAAACAGGCTGTTTGTTTCTGCTCTGAAGTTGGACATTTTAAGGAAGAAAGTATTCACCTAAAGGTTAGAGAAGCAAGCTTGTAAATGGACTGTACTTATATAGCGCCTTCCTAGTCTTCCGACCACTCAAAGCTCTTTACAGTACGTATCTCATTCACCCATTGATGGCATTATCAGCCAACTGCTCATCAGTTTGAGGAGCTAACCTATTCACAAATCTTGCCCAAAGAGGGGATCGAACCTCTGATCTTCTGATTAGTGGACGACCCGCTCTACCTCCAAGCCACAGACGCTCCTTGTGACCGTAAGGCCGCCGGTTCAATTCCCAGACTGTCAGGATTAATCCAGGTTGTCCTCAGCGTGTCATGGAGCCACCCTTAAGGACCGCCCACAAAATCCTGGACTGAAAACTGTTGAAAAACAGCTTGAACCTCTAACTCCACATTTCACTAATATATCATCATCATCATCATCATCATCATCATCATCATCATCATCATCACTGTGAGCGTGCACAGCGCTTATCTAAACAGGCCTGAGGATCACAGCACAGAGCACAGATTAATGTGTGATGTAATCCGGTCCCCTCAGGTGACATTTGTGAGCAGGTAACAATTTGACAGAGCCAGATTGCAGCGATCCGGAATGGTGCATGCAAATACTCGTCACGAAAAGAAGTCCAGGGCAGGAGGCTGCAGGGTGTGAATCACAGTGCACATTCAGTATTCACTGATGTGTGCACCGTTTAAAACACAGAGAGATGACTGCATTGACGCACATCTGAGGGTGAGTCATCAAATTGTAGGATCAGGACCGTCTCTTGTCACTCACACATAAATATCACATTTGGCCTTACGCACACACACAGAGCTCAATATAATGTGTGTTTAAGGTTAATGCTTTGTGCCTTCAGCACTCAGCACTGGCTGCATGTGAGAAGCAGCTTCTCTTATTCTTTGTGTCAGTGCATACGAGTCCTCAATAACCTGCCTGGAGCAGTTATCAACCTACGACCACCAGGGCGGAGGCTCCACCACCTTCTTTACAGACCTAAGTTACAGACCAAACAATAGATTTATTCTATATAGATCATATAAACTATGAAAATAATCATTCATGGTACTTCTGTGTTGGTTTAACTTGGATTCTTCTCTTCTACAATATCGATCCTTTTTGCAGGATTAAGCTGCCATATTAATTTTATTTATGACATCCACACTCACAATCAGTCAGACTAATTTTTTAGACATTAGGGATCATCATAAGGTAAGTAAGGTTAAAAAACAACAACAGCAAAGCAAAGTGCTCCCTATATTTTGAACTTAATGGAAATAAATAATATTTCAATAAAATAATGTAATAATTGTATAATTTTTTTGCATAAATGTAAAAAATATATCACATTTATAACAATTTTGTGCTCAATTTTGCAAATTTTCTCTTCAGCATCTGGTCAAAATAATAAATGCAATAAGTGCCGTAGGGGTGGACGGATCGATCCAAATATCGATAGTAACGATACCAAGTCGGTATCGGATCGATACTAGCCTGGTGAGATCGATTCTTTACTTTAAGTTCTGCTCTTGTTTAAAATGCTGTGGTTTTGGCAAAGAGGAAACAGCCAGCTCGCCGGACTCACCGCTCCTGTGTCAGCGCAGAGCAGGCACACTTTGCTCCTCCTCCCCTCTCTTGTGTTTAGATGTTGTGCCGTGAAAGCAAACAAACAAACAAGCAAGTTGCTGGCCCAGGTTCATCAGCACACGCCGTGTGGCTGTATTTTCAAGCCGAAAGCGAGGTCATGAAAATTAATTGAGATTTAGCAATTCAATGACGCATCCACCTCATTTATTGAAAAGTATCCGTATCGGCGTTACTGGCCCGTATTTACTTGGTATTGGATCGGTACCAAAATATGCAGTATCGCACACCACTAAAGTGCAGCTTGTAGAGGAGCTGTAAAATAATGAAAGCTGGTATTTGGAGCCAGTGGAGGGGCTGTTGTTGTCTTCACCTGCAGACAGTAAAAATGTTCCCTCTTCTAACGTGTAATTACTGTACAGGACAGCCTCGTCTCACAACATCTGCATGAGCTCATACCGAGCGTTGTGTCATCTCATCCTAGCTGACATTTCATCTCCTGAGAGAGAGGGGGATAAAAAAAAAAAGGCTGCAGGAAAACAGAGATTGTGATGGTGTTAAAGCCTGAGTTGGTCACACAGTCATCCTGTTCTGCTCCCTCCTGCTTTATTTCTCTATTTTCCTATGTCCCTTCCTGTGTTTTATCTCATCACTTTCAAAAAACAGAGTATTCCTAGTCTGATGTCTGACCTTTAATAGTCTCTTCACTTTGAAGAGCCTGTTGAGCATTTACTAGCATTTAGTCTGGTATGAACATGGCACCTTCTTCTTCCTCTGTTTGGTTTTCTTTACAAACCCACTTTATTATAATTATGATTAAAGTAATTTGAAAATGTGGCTAAATTAAATCTGTCAGTCTCTGCATCTTCATGTACACTGTTCTGTGACACTCAGATGTTTGCATTCAGCAGTCTTAACATAAAAAATACAAATAACGTGAGCATAGATAAACAACTATAAAGACCACCAACAGTTGAGCAACAACAAGAACTAATGACTCACTCATGAAACACAGTGAGGAATGAGAGCAAGTGTTATTATATTTATTCCGCATTCCAATCTGCTGTAGCTGCTACATGCAGCACCACTGGAGAGATCTCTGTGTTCAGAACAGGAAATGTAAATTTTCTAAACTGGCAGTAGGTTGTAGTACTTTGGTAAATCCTCACAGTACTACAGTACTTGTAGAGAAACGTCGAGGGCTGTCCCTTTCTCTGTAAATGCAGCCTCAGATGAATGGATCCAATCTTTGTACACAGTGCCAGACTGCAACTCTAAACCAGCAGATGGAGTCTCCATGGATTTATAAAATGTGTGCTCACACAGTATAATGGCCTCACCGCACGGGCTGTGTGTGTGTGTGTGTGTTTTATTTGCTGTATCAGCAGGGTCTCTGGGCAGCGTGGTGGTCTGAGAGAGAACTTCATGGAAAATTCCATGGGACACCGGTTTAGTCCAGAGCTGCATGGTAGAAAGACAAAGGACACGGATATTGTGTGTGTGTGTGTGAGACTACCACACACTGTTGTGGACTGTTGTGGAAACTTTTGGAAATGTTCTTATCTTATTCTTAGTCAAATTCTGCCCTGAAAGTTTTAAAAACAACTGAGCTGTACATTACATTACATCATAACTAATATGACTAATCAAAGCTGCATAGAACAGAGAGATCTGTTTCCTGCAGAAATGCAAATTAATTATGGTTAGTTAATATGCTGACTTGGTAAACTGGTGAAGATGCTGAACCTAAATATTACCTGCTGTTAGTACCTTAGCGTTTAGCTGTTCATACAAGATTATACTGACATATTTTATGTATCAGGTTTAGTGTCTTTATATTTTGTATCTATAAAACATGGAAAATGTCAAATTTGTCACATACATAAAAAAACACTACAACATACAATGATGTATTTTGGAGGCAAGTAGGCAAATAATAGAAAAACAATACAGACAAAAATTAAAACTCATCCACAGTAACATACTGTATGTATGTATGTGATGATCAAAGTGTGTGTTTATGTGTGTGAGAGAGCACAGCTCACACTCCCTCTCTGTTAGCGTGTGTTATTGAACATGTCCAAACACACAGGCATGTTGTCATGTCTGACCTCCTTTCACAGACTTATCTTCACCTCTTCACACTCCTCCTTTATCTTCCTGTTTCACACCTCTGATGACTCAGCTTTTTTTCTCATTTCAGCTCGTCACTGCAAACAGCTGACCTTCTTCACACTTTATGAGACCAGATATTTTAGATCAACATGGATTAGTACAGCATTTATTTACATTTATTTCCTTTTACATGCACAGTAATGACTATGTTATCACTAACTTGTCTGTCACATCTTTCTGGTTTTCAAATATCTCAACTATTGGCTTGGGTTGGCCGCCATGACGTGTGTGCATAAATGCATGAATTTAAACTAATGTCTGATACTCGTAGGTACCGTTGCTTCCACTTTATTAGACTGAAGTCGAGAGCAGAAATGTAAATGGACTGTAATAAGAACAGTCCTTTCTAGTCTTCAGACCACGCAACACACTTTTACACTACATATCTCATTTACCCATTCACACACATTCATACACTGATAGCATTGGCCGCCATGCAAGGTGCCAACTGCATACTTAGCCAGATCCTTGAACGCACCACCAGCGTACTTTTCCCAGCCTGCCTCGTCAATAGCACATAACAGGAACTTAAATACAGAGAGGAAACATTGTCCAAAATGATAGATTCTTCCACAATAAACCGTACGCAACTGCTGCCTGAAAACGGTCAGCAAGAACGTGAAGTGTGCTGAATAATCAGGTGTGTAAACCTGACAAAGCATTGTCACAGCTTTACTTTAAAGCAGCACGCAGCAGAGTAAGACTTCACAGGCTAAATCTGTACTGGACTTATGTTTCCGAGCCTCTCTCAGGCATTATCTGCTGCTTATCAGCCACTTTTCCATTTTGTTCTCCTCCCCCCTCCTCTGTGCTCCTTCTAAACACCATCTCTCCATCACTGCCGTTACCTGATAAAGATTTGTGTTTCCTGTTTTTCTTCTTTTTGCTGCGAGACAGAAAAAAACAATCATCTCGAGTGTGTTTGATTTGTGTGCTCATTATTTGGGGAATTGCATGTCAGCGTGTAAGTGATTGAATGCGTTTTGTGTGTGAATGGATCAACAGCCCTAACCTTACCCTCCTCCAGCAGGAAGCCTGCTGTCCAGAGAGGCTGTGATTACATTACCTCTCATGTCTATTGAGTTAAGATGGATCAGATGCTGTGCTTGCTGCGCTCTGTAAGATGTATTCAGGCTCCCATTATCAGCCTGTGTGGCTGTATGAATGTTATGAATGCCGAGCTTGATGAATATACACGTAACTCTCACCTCGAGGAACTGCCAGAGATAGGAGACCTGCTCAGGATCAGCACTCGTCAATGAATCTGGTGATCGTCAAGAGTCCGTTAACGTCTGTCAGCGCGACGCTGTAGTTTCTGTCATCATCCGTCCTTGTGCTTGTTTTCTACTCCCATCACTGCTATTCACCCTCGTCCACAGAGCTGGATGATCCATCACAACAAACACAAAGCATTCATCTGTCTTAGTTCTGCTTTAGCAACACTGGACGTTTTCTGTCCATCCTCAAACCACAGGAAGCCACAGAGGTCCTCTGTAAGAAAGCACAGCGTTCTTTATCAACTCTGTTGTTACTTTAATGTCATAGTTAGACACTAAACAAGCCGGTAACAACATGGGAATGTTAGGTGTAACGTTTTCTGTGTGTGCACCATCTCTGTTTAATGGCACCCAGCAGCTGAGACTGGCTATGTTAAAAGGTCACCACAGTGGTAGAGCAGCCGCCCCATGTACAAAGGCTCGGTCCTTGCCTCAGCGGCCCAGGGTTCAAATCTGACCTGTGGGCCTTTGCTGCATGTCATTCCCCATCTCTCTCTCCCCACATTCCTGTCACTCTTCATCTGTCTTTGTTAAATAAACTTGAAAAGGCCAAAAAAAGGTCACCACAGTTATTTAAGATCATCCTGTGAGCACTATGACAGTCAGTAGTTGTTTAGTCATTTCACGTCATGGCAAACCAACCAATAGTTAAGATATTACTGAACTGAGCAACACTGCCATTCCTAGAGCTAGAGATAACTATAAATAATAGTACTGAAGTTTAGCCTAAAGCCTAAACTGAGGGACTCTCTTTATCTTCGTTTTTTGCTCTACCTGAAAACATTTGGACATATTCTTATTATAGAAATGTTTTAGTAGCCAGCTGTCTGTTCAGAAGACAATGAGTAACATTAGCTTTCACTCAGTAGTATTTCCTGGCAAAAATAGCACTTCCAAGGATGATTTAAAAAAACTGAAATCTGTTTGTTCAAACTATCAATTATAGTTATTTAAACTCTTTAATTCCTAAAAATGTCACTATTCCAACAAACCACCAGCCTCTAGACTGGATCAGGCTTACCCGGTTTATTTATGAACTGTGCTTACTGAATTGATTGCAGTGTCACCTAATGTTATTCTGATGGGTGATTTTAATATACACTTATAAAGTGCTTTTTTAAAAAATAAACTGAAAGCTCGTCTCCTCAGGTTAACATATGAACTGTAACTTCTTTTTTTTCTTTTTTTTTTTTTTAGATATGTGACTGCTATAATTTTAATACTTTTCTTTTCACATTTGTTTAATTAGTGAAGTGACCTTGGGTATCCTGAAAGGTGCTTGAATTTTTTTTTATTTTTAATTATTATTATTATTATTATTATTATTATTATTAGTAGTAGTAGTAGTAGTAGTAGTAGTAGTAGTAGTAGTAGCAGTAGTAGTAGTAGTAGTAGTAGTACCCTGACTTAAACGCAGCCCATAAAAACCAGCTCCTCAGGAGTAAACATTTAGCTCTCCAGCTGCTGAATGCTCCACTTTTTTTATCAGCTAGTTATTAGTATAGTTTGTCTGCCGTTCGGTGCTGGGCAGATAGGGTGCAGTGAGTTTATCGGGACTTTATTTGCCTGTTTGTGCTGGATTACCAACACAGTGAGCTAAAAGAGGCTAAAAAGCTGTGTAGAGCTGAGAGTTGTGTTCTGACATGCTGTGGGTTTGTCATGGCCCTCTGCCCTTTCACATTACACATATTCATCGTTAAGATCAAAGTGTTAATTAGAGCAGCTTTACGTTTCTATTGTTAGAACATTCAACAGCTTCAGGAAGTCAGGGACACGCAGGAGGTTTAATTGGTCCTGAACCCAGAGCCCAGTACCTGGAACAGTCTCAGATCTCGTATTTGGAAAGTGGAAAATGTGCTCGCCTCGCTCTCTTCTGTCAACAAGTGCAGCTCTGACGTCACTAACCTTCTGCTGGTGCCCCTGTCATTGTTTCCTTTTATTATCCTCCCCCACTCCTCATCTTTTTTCCTTCTCCTCCGTAACAGTGAACCAGTCATGGAAAGTTGAAATCAATAGAAGGCTCCCTGATTGGTTGACAAAGCTTGTGATGTAATGACTGATGATGTAAGCCCCGGGCCGAGGTGAATGAGAGGACTGTTCTCCTTCTCGGCCTCTGTCAGCTTGCAGCAGCGTTGGCCTGTCCTCAAATTGGTGTTGCCATGGTTATACCGGCTCTGAGAATGCCACCAGCAGGTCATTGATTCACTGTTTTTAAAGAGAGTGGGGAAAATGTTGGCCAGATGTTTGCACGTCACCACAGCCACACAATCACAGACTGACTCTTCTCCTGTCCTCCTCTCCTCAGGTGTTTGACACGGTCTGCTGTGACCCCGCCCCTTCCTTCCTCCTGACACATTGAGCCCGCCTCTTCCAAGATGTCTTCTCAGGACGCGCCCATCCAGGGTTCACGGGCGGTGACCCCCCCTCTGATCTCTGTGGGATCCCCACGTTCTCCACTGTCACCAGGTAAAGACTGTGTCATAACCCGTCTTAAAGGGCCACTCCGCTGATTCATGAAAGATGCTGTCATGTGACATTATGGGAAACTTTTTTTGGAGCTCATGGACTACAAATGACATATCTCAGTGTGTGCATCGTTTCCTGTGGATCATTTTTAAGCAGTACAGGGATGGAGGACTCCACCACAAACAATTAAAACTACAAAAGAGAGAGTTAATAACAGATGTTAATATATATCGAGTGAACATTAATGCCCCCATCTCTCTCACCACTTTCCTGTCACTCTTTAGCTGTCACTCAAAATAAAAGCTCAAAAAAGCCAAAAAAAAATTTTTTTTTTAAATTTATCTACTATCTTATTCATGATAAGAGTAATGATATTATATAAGGGTCTCTCTGCTGAGATCTGATTTGTGTTGGGTGGAAAACTGTCCTGGTCATCTGTGGGTCCACCATGTGCATCAGAGGCAGTCATTGCAGAAAAGCATATATAATAGATATATATAATCATATATATATATATATATGTATCATATATTGTCTTATTTCATTATTAAATATTTCTAAAGACGTTTTACAGCAGCACATGCTTACTCACTGTACTGCTTTCTTTTCATCTTTACCTGTAAGTGTTGAAGCATGAGTACAGAACCAACACAGCGATGATGTAACACGCACGCACACACACACACACACACACACACACACACACACAGAGTGATGTAACATGGTGCTTTTTGTCCCATCAGAGTCCCTGCAGCCTCCATTCTGCAGACACAGAGACCGCTCGCCTTCCCCCATGAGAGGCTACCTCATCCCCAGCCCTCTGCCCACCCGCAGGAACAGGACCTGCTCAGCGTGAGGAAACACACACACACACACACTGTAAAATGACACATGATGAAACCACCATTATGAGCTGCTGTGTCTGCAGCTTGTAGAAGTCCTCATGTACAATTTTGAATTAGTTTGAACTATACTTTTCTTTCTGTGTCCCCCTCCCTCTCTCTCTCTCTCTCTATCTGTGTGTGTGTGTGTGTGTGTGTGTGTGTGTGTGCAGGACGGCTCGTGCATCAGAGGGTCCCATGTTTACTGGTGTGTGTAAATGTTTCTCCCGCTCCAAAGGCCACGGCTTCATCACGCCATCAGACGGCGGCAAAGACATCTTTGTCCACATCTCAGAGTAAGTGTGTGTGTGTGTGTGTGTGTGTGTGTGTTGTGAGGATGAATGTGTCTGCGTTTAGGTTGACGTGATAGAAAATTACATGAAATCGTGTGTGTGTGTGTGTGTGTGTGTGTGTGTGTGTGTGTGTGTGTGTGTGTGTGTGTTTCCTCATTGTCTCTGATGAGATGAGTGAGAGGGCTGCTTTGCTTTTAATCACTGACATCAAACTGTGTCAGGCTCTGTGTAGGAGTAAAGGGACACACACACACACACACACACACACACACACACACACACACAGGGATGGCATGAGCTGCAGGTGTGTGTAGGAGGACGGCAGAATATCTGATGACCTTCACCACGGTGCCTTTTGTTATCACCCACGGGTTTAAAACACATCGACGTCAGCAGTGTATGTGTACACACACACACACACACACACACTCACAAACACATGAAACAGCAGCTGGATTTGTGTGGTGTTGTATATTTTTTGTAGTTCATGTTAAACACAGTGTAAAACACAGTATGCCAGCAGAAAAAAATGTTTTTGTAAAGTTCTTCGAACGTTGTCATGTGGTTTGTCGGACGTGCTGTTCTGTCTCATCGAGAGTTGCTCCGTCATTTAACCTTCACGGCAATTTGTGTTACCATCACACACTCGACTCACAGAGAATGAAACATTCAGCAACTTTCACAGATTCGGAGCTCGTTTGACAACATCGACTGCTCTTCTCGAATTCATTGAATCCTCAAAGACTTCAAACCATCTGGATGAAAAATAAAACAAAATATTTCTGCTTGAGAGAATGAAAAGAACTTTGACATGACTCATCATTTCATTCGTACATGTTCACACTTGAGCTTGTTCATGTTCAACTTGGATCAAACAGTGACTCAGTAAAATAAAAACTCTTCAACAATCACAGTTAGTGGGAAAACTGTATGCTGATTTAAACTTTAAACTTTTATTTCATATCTCACTTTTAGCACAATGAATCATTCCTCTCAGTCTTCAGCTCCTCTTCTTTTTCTTGTCCTGTGGTCAGTCCTCCTGGTTGTCATCTCTCGTCTTTGGGTTCTTCGTGAAGCTCCAAACTCCTCGTAGTATCTGGCAGTAGTTGAGTTTTTTTCTTCTTGGCGTGGCCTTTTCTTCCTCGAGATGTTTGAAGAGTCTTTGAGGATACAGTTGCTATTATCATCACTTCAGAACAGTTGCTGATGTTGTCAAACGTCTTCCTGAATCTCTCACAGAGTGAATCACCATCAGTAGTGTAACTATGTGAAACCATGAAAAAAGCTGTTAGCTTTACAGACTGCAGGGCTAACCCTGCAAAGCTCAGCTGCTTTGATTTGCATTGCTGCTATTGGCTGGAAAAAAAGAACCATTTCCTTTTGTTTTTCATTTCTACCCTGTTAACCTCTTTCATTCTTTCTTTCCTTCTCCTCCAGCATCGAGGGCGAGTACGTGCCGGTGGAAGGCGACGAGGTGAGCTACAAGATCTGCTCCATCCCTCCCAAACACGAGAAGGTCCAGGCGGTGGAGGTGACCATAACCCACCTGAAACCGGGAACAAAACACGAGACCTGGGCGGGACGAGTCGTCAGCAGCTGAACGCTGACCCCGGCAGGGGGCTGGGCCAAGGCGGGCGGGAAGGAAGATATGGTGGAAATTGGGAGGGATGGAAGGGTTAGGAGGGAGTGCTGGATGATTGGACAGGAAGGATAGAAAATAAGGGATGTTACAGAGAAGAGTGGGAAGAGGGAAACCTGGGTGATGTTCTTAATTCTCCTCGTTTAGCACTCCAAACAGCCGGGAGACGACAGAGCAGGCACAGCTGATCATGATCTCCTAGTTTACTTCTGTTCACATGTGGGAGGCTTCCTCTGCCCTGCCTGGGGAAATAAGTAACTATCCTTTGGGAAACAATAGGTTTGACTGTTGTAGGCTGATGATTACAGTGAAGACATGTTTATCATAGAAAGACTTCTAACATTTTTTAGACCCTCTGTGTTGAAATTTGATGGTGAGTTGTTTGAAATAGTTAAACTTGATGAATTTCTTCCTCACGTGGAGAGTGTTGTTGAGGAACAGACACAGGCTGTATGAGCGCTCCGGGTTCCACTGTCAGCATGCATGGGCTTCATTTTCCACATATATACCCAGAGAACCGACGGCTCTGTTTGTGCCTACTTACACCGATCTGTCATCTGTGTTTGATCATTTGTGGGTGAATTAAAGCATTTTCAACCATTAATCATGGCATTCTGTGTTTTTCTTTAGTGGACTGTGGATGGAGTAACGTGTGATTGTTCAGTACTGACTGCAGTGACTCTGTGACTGACTTTGAATCAGTCAACAGTCAGCCTCCAAAAGTGATGTGTCATGGTGGCATCATTCATTGTGTCCAATGAAGGAGAAAGCTAATGTTTCCTCTATAGTTGTGTTGACTATATCAATATACCGTATCCTCACAAATATACAGTCATCCAGACAAAGTGACATGAGAGTGAATGTAAAAAAGTGAGTCACAGCTCATATGATTCCATGTGTGGCACCTTGTTGCATCACTGTGATCATATGTGTAGTGTGTTTTGCTTCCCCTCAAATTCAGTGTCAGTGTTTGATGATTTCTCATCAGCACCACAGATAAACTTCAAGCTGCTGCCCTCCTCTGACCACATGTGTCTACTACACTTTGATGCTCACTCAGAGATACATTTATACCAGTGTTACTCAAAGTGTGGAGTGGTCCGCGAGCGACCTCAAGTGGTCCGTGAGGGGATCTCTTAAAATATTCGAAATTCCCACACAAGTTTGTGGAGTCCTACCTAACATTATTTGAAGTGTAAAGCGAATTTGTTCTCTGAACAAAAATGCAGACAAATATTTTTTTAAAATATGTATAATGGATATATGAAGATAAATGTGAATTAGCAGTGCCCAAATTGTTGCCTAAGCAACCACGGCGTCTCCTATAGACAAAATCATTCCGCTGTCACGTCAGTAAGTAAGGAAAAGAAAGCAAGGAAAAGAGCAGCAAAAGCTGTGAACTTTAACTACAATGATGGATACAATGATGGATAGGTGGTTGAAGACGGGGTCAGTTAAAAGAAAGGCAAATGATGATACCGACATGCAAAGAAAGGAGTCGGGAGATGCTAGCAACGAGTCCCAATCACAACACTGCCTGCAACAAGAGGTAGGCCCAGCTCCACCAAAAAAAACTCAACATGCTGGGAAGTCGTCTGCAAAAGTTAAAAGGAAATACCATGATGAATACTTAAAATTTCAGATTTTTCTGGACTGGAGATTCTGAGGATCCGAATCCACACTGTGTCCTGTGCTACGATATCTTGGCCAGTGAAGCAATGAAGCCAGCTAAACTGAAGCGGCACTTAGAGACAAAGCACAAAGATTACATTAGCAAACCGTTGGCATTTTTTGAGAGGAAATGCGAGGAACTAAAGTCTCACATGCAAAAGGACGCCGCACAGTATTTTGTCCCTGGAGAAAATGCAAAGGCTACAGAAGCCTCCTTCAGAGTCTCTCAATTGATCGCAAAAGCTGGCAAACCTTACTCAATAGGCGAGACTTTAGTTAAGCCGTCTGCGAAAATAATGGCAAATATAATGCTGGGAGACAATGCAAGTAATGAACTTGACAAAATACCTCTGTCCAATGACACTGTTCAGCGGCGCGTATTAGCCATGGCCGAAAATGTCCAAAATCAGCTGATATCACGCCTCCAGCAGAGCTCGATGTTTTCACTACAGCTGGACGAGTCCACGGACATTGGCAGTGAGGCAAACCTTTTGTGCTACGGGAGATATATATATAATGGCGCTGTACATGATGATTTTCTTTTTTGTCATTCTCTCCCGACAAACACAACAGGAGAGGCGATTTTTGATTCTCTAAATACCTTCATTGGCCAGAGTGGCCTTGATTGGAATAGGTGTGTCGGTATTTGCACTGACGGGGCAACTGCGATGACCGCAAAACACAAAGGCCTGGTTACGCGCGTACGCGCAGTCGCCCCATTGGCCACAGCAACGCACTGTTGTATCCACCGAGAGCAGCTGGCAGTGAAGAAAATGCCACACTGTCTAAAAACGGTCTTGGACGAGGCTGTTAAAATTGTCAACATGATTAAGGGCAAATCGCTGAACACACGCATTTTTAAGGTTCTGTGCGATGAGATGGGCAGCGAACACACGAAACTTCTTTTCCACACAGAAGTTCGTTGGCTGTCTCGTGGCAAAGTTCTGACCCGTCTTTTTGAGCTGCGCGACGAGGTTAAACTATTCATGCATCAGACTGATGAACTTTATGACAGAATGCATGACTTCCAATGGCTTGCAACGTTGTCATACCTTGCTGATATTTTCAGCTTCCTCAACTCACTTAATTTAGCACTTCAAGGGGAAACAGTCATAATCTTTACAGTGCAGGACAAAATTAAAGCAGCACGCATTAAGATGGATTTGTGGTGCACTCGCCTCGATCGCCTAGAATTTGACAATTTCCCTACTTTGGCCGACTTTCTCCTCACAGCTGACGAGGTCCTGGGCAATGATACCATCGCTGCTTTTAAGGAGCACCTGCGTGGCCTTCACACGCATTTGGGAAGATACTTCCCAGAATTGGACGTGGACTTGGAGTGGATCAGAAATCCCTTTGGAGACAAACCCCAAATTGAGCTCGTCAGTTCAAAGTTGTCTGCAAGAGAGACAGACAGCCTTGTGGACATTGCATCTGATGGATCATTGAAGATGGCATTTCGAGAGAAATCCTTGACCGACTTCTGGATCTACATCCAGCCTGAGCACCCTGAACTTGGCAGTCAGCTTTGAAAATCCTAATGCCATTTTCAACCACCTACAAGTGTGAAGTTGCATTTTCAGCGCTAGTTAGTTTGAAAACAAAGCAGCGCAACCAGATCAATGTGGCCCCCAGTATGAGATTACGACTGTCCAGTTTAGAACCAGACATACAGTCAGTGATGCAAAATATGCATCAGCACCATTCCTCCCATTAAGAGACGGGGAAAATTAGTTCATGGTCAAACGACCAGATGCAGTCTTGTTTATTCTTCATAACAGTCATGTTACTTGCAATTTTGAATGTGTGCAAATTTAGTTAATAGCCTACTTAAATTCATCGGAGTGGGACATTTCAAATAAATAAAAGAAAATCAATCAAAATCAAATATATAATAATAATTTTTAAAAAAAGGGGGTAAGGTGGTCCCTGAAATTTTTTTTTTTGGACAAAGTGGTCCTTGTTCTGAAAAAGTTTGAGAAACACTGATTTATACTCATGCCACAAATGAATTGCTGATATTGTTTCAGGAAAATAAAATAAAATATTCATGTTTTGGTTTATCCAAAATCGACTTAAAAAAATGCAGCACAAGCAGAGATATTGTTCCACATTTCTCACCAATAACTAAAGCCTACATTAACCATAATGCAACTCTTAATGCCAGCAGTCACAGATACATATGTGTTATGCTTAGTTTGCTAATGTAGCCTGGAGTTGCTGATGAGATGAGGATTTTGCTACAGAGCTCTGTGAAGTTCACTTCTTTCCAACTCCACCGCACAGGATGTTTTATTTTGAAACTTCTCTCTCCATCTGATGCTGACTCAAGTGACATCACTTGAGACATTTATCAGACTTCATACAGCTAAAAATGTTTTTTCAACCTTGTCTGATCGATAAGAGCGAAGATACACAAAAACATGATGATTTGCACACAGGATGATTTAACATACATAAAACTATATTTTCATGAAGGAGTGGCTTTGCTGCTGTCATCTACAGTTATGTTATAATACAAGATTTCAGCACTGAGGAACACTCAGGCGACATTCATGATTTTATTGAGAGTCAATTGTAAGTTTCAGGGCGTGCCTGTAACCATGGTAACTCATGTGAACAAACCAATGTTCCATCCTTGATCTTTTTTACTGGATGCTGCCTTCAGGTGCTCCTTGTTAGCTCTTGTTTCTACTGTTGTCTTTGTTGTGCTTTGGTCTCTGAAATATAATTTCTTAATTAAATACATTAATTTTGAAACATTTAATACCACAAATACTACAAGAATCTGAATGAAAATACTTAAACTATGAGATCCTGTAATATTTTGTTTCACTGCCATCCTGCTCCATTGGTAGCATGCAACCATGATTAGTTATGATCAGGAGTACCCATTCTCCACTCGAGTAGCTCTGGGTCTTGAACTGGTTCTGTTCAGGATTCAACAACGGTCAATAATAAAAATTCTTCCTATGAGGAAAAAAACCTTCCTCCTGCAGGAAGAGAGAGATGAGAGCTGAATATATTCTGAGATGGTACGCAACGTAAAATGTTTGAGAAACGGGTGGGTTGCAGGGTGGGGTGACATGAATAAAGAACTAGAAATACTTTTTTCTTCTTCAGCTGTAGGTGTTCAATGTCTATCCACTTCCATAAACAAACCTCCAGCCTATCTTGTATGAAAATATCATTTTTCTTTCTCATCTGTCTTGGGGCCCCCTTGGTTGGGAACCCCTGACCTACAGCCCCCCAAACAGCCCGGTCCGCCCCTGCCTCTGAGCAGCTGCTCCTGGTGTCGACACGCGCTGAAGACGACCGGAGAGCGGCGGCAGCTCAGCGGTAAACCGACACCTGTCCGCCACATTCACCGCCCTCCTCCCCTCGGTGTGCGCCTGCTGGAGGTGTTTACCTTCTCCGGGCTGTTCGGGCATGAAGAACAAACACGGCCAACAGGTCAAGGCAGCGACTCCGAACCGACTCGACATGTCGAGCTTCGACGTGACTCTCCAGCAACTCAACGACCTGCTGACGGACGAGAGCGGCTTCTACAGCTGGCCCACCAAACACTTCCACGAGGTTTACCCGAGGATCTACGTGGGCAACGCGTGAGTCTGTTATGATCACTTTCATTCATGATGTACATGACAGTCAACACGTTCAGCAGAATCTGTATTCAGCTCTGATTGTTCTGTCTAATATATCGATGTTGCCATCATCCCATAAATAAGCTTTATGATCAGTGAACACAATATAAACACATTGTTTACATTCTAATCATATGACCTGTATGTGCTGCAGAACGATCTAGAAGCAGCTGAGAATATGAATGCATGTCTTATAATAAGGTACGCCATAATTAACCGCTGTACTTTTAATTTAGGTTATAATAAATACATTAATACATTGTCCTGTCTGCTCACAGACCATGGACAGCAGCTGAAGAGTTTTATGAAAAATATTGTGAAGATGAAAAATGGAGCAGAGACAGGTGGAGGAGGTGGAGGAGGGTTTGAAAATAGCTCCTGTGATGGAGCTAAACGTCCACAGTGCTCCACATCTCTCTGCTATTATCATCACTGACCTCTCTGCTAAGCACTCACTCAGGTCTGTGATGGATCAATTATCTGTAACACAACACGCTCAGTTTTTCATCATATTCATGTAAATATATCACAGCATGTAGACTCTGGTTAACAACAGAAACTGTTACAAACTGTAGATTTAACTGTGTGGGCATTTAGGACAAAGACAGTATCAAGTTGCATTACAGATTTCTTACCTGTACTGGGAACAAGAAGTCAGGATATCTGAGCCCTGCTGCTGTGATTTTATCTGTTGTCAGTTCATAAGTTGCATAGAATAATAAAAGTACAGTAAAACAGATTTTTTTTCCAACAATGTCTTAATAATCTTAATAATTTTCAGACACATAACACACACATATACAAATAACTACTGAGGCTTTAAACTGTGCCCCAAAGTGTGTAGAACCGTCTTTAATTCGCGAACAAGACATAACAACAAAACGGCAACACAAATAATAAATATAAATCACTTACAAAGAAAAGGAACTTAAATACACAATAAAGTGTCATACAAAAATTACGTGAGTAAAGTTTAAAAAAATAAAATAATTAACAGAAATACAAATGGGGCAGAATAAGTACAAAACAAACCATACACTGATCCTATTCACAAGTGTGCATTACACATACATTAGAAAGTGGTCAATCTACTCCAGACAGTAATCATTTTCCCAAATGAACTGGACTACTTATTGGTCATCCCCAGGTGTTTTCACCAAACCAGACAAGTCTTTATTCGAAAGAAAATTTCTAAAGGGGCCCCAGATGTTATCAAAAATGGGTTGTTTACCTTTGATTGCATACGTAATCTTTTCTAAGGGCAGAGTTGTTGTTCATTCAGAAAGCCATTTACATATCCTTGGTCTATCCACCTCTTTCCAAGCTAATGCAATGACTCTTTTGGCCAACAACAGGCCTATATCTAAAAATAATCGATGCTTCTTTCTTATGTTACAGTTAGCTGGGTAGATACCCAATAGGAATATTTTGGGCTCTAAGTGTAATTTTATCTCTAATATTTCCTCAATACACTGTTTCACTTCTTCCCAGAATTTCTTTATTTGAGAACAGTGCCACAAACAATGAAAAATCGTGCCCTTTTCTTTGTCACATTTTATGCAAACATCTGGTATAGCGTTATTGAATTTATTCAGTTTAACTGGAGTCATATTAGAACGCATTAGCCAGTTGTACTGCAGAAATCTTAAATGGGTGTTCACTGTTTGTAATTGTGCCTTGGTACACGCCTTCTCCCACTCCTCAATGGAGAATAAAACAGATCTGCTGTCTCATCTATGTTAGAACCAGCAGCTCGTTGTCTTAGTTTGGTTTTTGTCCAAATGAAAAGAGACAAGACATAATGAATGTGTGAATTACTTTAGAGGTGCTGGAAGCTTGATTTTGTCAACTCTGGAGATCAACTGTTGTCATGGTTTTGGGTTGCTTGTTTAGTATTTCCTGTTTTATGTTGAAAGTCTCCCCACAGGTGTCTTGTGTCACATTACTTCATGTCTTTGTCTATTTCCCACCTGTTTTCTCTGTCACTGGTGTTTAATTAGTTCATTAATTCTCTTGTATTCTAGTTTGGGGTTTTTGAACTATAGTTGAGTTCATAAAGTAGATGCATGAACAAAAGATACTTTAATGACTAACTAGACAGACAGGTTAACACAAAATAAGAAAAGGTGGACAAGTAGTTCAGATAAATACAAACTTCATCCAACCATCCAAGATAAATCCCATCAACAGACGTTCAGCAACGACAACAAGAAGCAGGGCCAGGAATACCAAGAAAGAACCAATGTGTGGTGGACACTGATGACCTGACACTTGTGCGGCGTCTCAGTTTACATGCTTCCATATTTTCAAGTACAAGTCTATATGTACAGTCACTGTAGAAAATCCCTGCCTCCTTTCACTTCCCATCAAGGGAGGGCGGAGCCTTCAAGTCTATTTAGGCAGCCAGCTCACCTGTGTGAGGCTTTTTGTCCTTGATGGAAAACAAAGGAGCTGGCTGGCCTCAATCTCACCCTCCCTCATTCTCAGTGTTTGAGCTGCGTATTTGATAAAACAACCAGCTAACAATAAATGAGAATCAATCAGATCACCTGTGTTTGTGCCTTGTTCTGATCGACAATCCATTGCGTTGCTTCACCAAACCACGAGCCAGTTTATTACCTCACACCAACCCAAAACCAATATATTGCAGTCACACTGTCAGTTATGTCAAAATGCAGTGTGCTGTGAGTACCTGGACAGTTTGAATCCAGCGAAGAAGAACAAGCAGTAAAATGTTAGACAGCTGTACTTTTTCACAGCAGTCATTTTGACATGAAGTAGTAGGATAAACACAGGTGTTATGAAGGTCTATTGACTAAATTATCATCATTATTATTATTATTACTATTACAGGTGACAGAAAACAGGTGGGGAAAAGACAAAGACAGGACGTAAAGTAACATAGGACACCAAAGCAAAGCCTGACACCTCATACTGTGTGTCATGAGATGATCAGTTTTCACAACTATCACAGCAAATAAGATAAAAAGTATATTTCCCAGAATGTTGATTCTACTACAAAGTAGAAATCCTTTTAATAACGCCTTCATAAAGAGTCAAATAATCCTGCAAATTGTCATACATTACAGTATGATACATAATATGTGTAAAGTATATGAGGAACTTTAAAATAGAAGTGAATTATTAATATGCAGTTCATGATGAATTGCTGTATGCAGAACTATATGAAATATACATGTATTTAATCTAAAGGATTAAAGGATATGCATATGCTCTAGTGTGAGGATATATTGCAATATACAGTACACTGTATGCCACAGTAATCATCTGTAAGATGTTAACAACACTGAATTATAATGCTTGTGCAGATCAGAGTACATCAGTGGATCAGATCTTCCTCATGCCCTCAGTATGTGGAGCTGGAACAGTGTATTTCAGGCTTTCAAGCAAAAGTGTGTTTTAAATTTTAAATGGTCTGATCTGAAAGCTTTAACATAGAAACTCTCTGATGTTTTTTTTTTTTCTTCCAGCACACTGAGTCATGGCAGAGTATTTCAGGAGAGGAAACCATTATTCTGCCTGCCCTCCTTAAAGAGTCATAATGGCCGGAGCGAATATAACAAATATAACAACACACCAATGCATCGTCACAGCTAGAACACAAGCACCCACGCAACATCCTCTCTTGATGTCTGCCTGTGTCGTCTGAAAGCCTGGCAGACTTTGTGTCTGCCACGCTTTCACGAAACACGAGTCACCACTTACTAGGTGTTCTCTGACAGTCCCCTGTTCGCGAGGTATGCGTGTATGTGTGTGTGTGTGTGTGTGTGCATGTGGAGGTGTGACGCTGCCTTCAGTATTAGCATCAGTGTGCATCGAGTCTATTTTTAGCTCCCAACATCTGAAAGGCAGGAGATGCCAAGTGGTACAGCAGTCGCAGAGGTTCACAGCAGATCTCTCTGGCACTGCAGTGTGCATTTGTATGACAGAAAAAATGAACTCTTTAATTTCACATGAAAACTAACACTGTTTCTTAAAGCTGGTGTCAATATTGTAATGTACTGCCCCCACTGAGAAATAGAATGGATTACAGGAAAATAACAAATGTACAAATGACCGTTTTAAAAAGTCAGACTTTTATTTAACGTCACGTTATAACGGCATTCGTGTTACCACACGACCACCTTCCAGTCCTCCTGCCAACAACAAATGTGAAAAAAAAAAAAAAAAAAAAAAAAAAAAAGATTCTGAATCAAACAGCTCGATCGACAGCATGATCAACAGCTAAAACCGGACACACATTACATTACTCTGTATATCTGTAATATTACCCTGTAAGTCTGTGCAATAACCTGTACATTATAACCTATGTATCCTCACTGTTCACATTTAGTTTGCTGTACATACATACATGTGTACATACTGTCATATCCACCTACCTCATGTAGAAACATATTTATTCCATCATCTGCACCATTGCACTATCACCAGTCCTTTATCCAGTGCACAGATGTTACTGTCAAATGTTTATATATAGATACACATATCCATATTTATGCATATATATCTTTTAAATATGTATATAGTTCTTTTTAATTGTTATGTTTTGCGTCTACCTGTTATGTCCCTTGTCTTTTAACTGTACTTATGTCTATACCTGTATGTACAATTTAGAGCAAAGTCAAATTTCTTGTGTGTGTACACACACCTGACCAATAAAGTGATTCTCATTCTGATAATAGCTGCTGTAAATAAACACAGAATACACAAAGAAATTATCATCTCCATTTTTATTCATTTAGCTTAACAACTAGTTAGACAGGTGTTGTCATCTTGGTTTATTGAGTGCCTGAGTCTTTAGTGAATGAACTAGAGTGCCTGGGCAGGTATATCGTGTGGGGTTGGTGGGTCTGTCTGGAAAGCTGCATGACAAAACAGAACAGTTGTTTTGGCAGCTTTGGCAGCTATGACTGATGCTAGCCGGCTGTGTATTTACATGGGTCAACAAATGTTGCCATTAAGTACTGAGATCTAGTTGCTTTATGTGAAATAAAGGATCCAAAGTTTTTACTTCACTTTAATCAGTCTCTTTCAAGTCCCAAAACTTTATGGAAAAAAACAATATTAAATCATTGGAGTACTGCTATTAGAGCCATACAGACTTTAGACTTTATATAAACATGTTTAAGATTGTTATTTTTCTCTGATGAAGAAATGATGAACAAATGAGATGAATAAATGAGTTCATGGCTCATGTAAAACCAGCTTAGATCATTTTTGGGTATTTATTTATTTGTTTGATTCACATGATATAAGCTCCATGGTGCATGTGTCATTGTGTGATGCAGGTTTGTGGCGATGAACGTGATGCGTCTCAAGCGTCAGGGCATCACGCACATCCTGAACGCTGCGGAGGGGAACTCCTTCATGCATGTCAACACCAACGCCGAGTTCTACACCGGCACAGGCATCGTCTACCACGGCATACCCGCCAGTGACACGGACCACTTCGACCTCAGCGTTTACTTTGAAGAGGCGGCAGACTTCGTAGAGAAGGCGCTGGCATACAAAAATGGAAAAGGTCAGAGGATGACACAGCTGAGATTAAGTGGAGCTGAAGTCCTGTTTGGTGTCGTGAAGTCATCGGAGAGCTGACTGCCTTTATCATACTGATTGATATTTAAAGACATTCTCAGATTTTTTTTCGAATTCTTACAAAGCTAAAGACCTGAAGCAGGTGCAAGAAACATTTTCAGAAATTAAATTGATCTGTTGATGATTAAAAGTTAAAAGTTTCATTATGCTGAAAGGAAATAGAGGAGCCCCTCACAGCTGCATAATGTGGAATTACAGTGCTGATGGGGGGCTGTAATTGTAGGTTAATATTAAAGCTGCACTAATCAATGCTTTTATATAAACAATGGGTCACATGACTTCGGTCATGTTTACAAACCCACAGATCATTATCACTTGACTGTACTGTTCCCCCCAGCCTGTTGTAGCTCATTTTTTTGTTTTCCCCTAAAGTTCCCATGAAAAGGAAAGCAGGGAGCCATTTATTTTCACATATTTACCTTTTTTTGAGTCATTTAGGTTAGCAACACGGCTGAAAAACATTTTTTCCTGTTGGCCTCAGAGGCTCTGCTTGAACCCAGGCTGCCCAGTTCTGTTGCCTGCTAACGGCAAGTTCAGTTAAGTAAAAGTACCAAATGTATTGTGTATAAAATCTGATCCAGTTTCACTAAAATCACTGAATAAAGTTCTAAAGTTGTGCTTTTGTGTAGTAACCAGTGAGGCCCGGACATAGATGGTTGTAGCAGCCCTCAGAATCATGGCGGTGTCGTAACGTTTCATTGGATCTAAAATTAGTACACGCCCCCGAGTACAGGATGAGTCATCATCAACTTTTTGTTACTTACTAGGAAATGACAAACTCTAAAATACCATGAAGAATACCTGAAAATAACTCAATAAATGACTTTTTGTTATTGTTGGTGCAGATACTGGAGTATAGGTGACAGATGTGATAAAAACACTTAAGATACATTTCGACTTAATTGGGTCTTTAAACTCTTATCAACCACTGTTCACTACCTGCCCAGGAAACCACACGCAGACAAAATGTTTATAGCCTCCTCTGCTACTAAAGTGGCCAAAAAAAGCTACATGAATGCAGCTTTAAACTCAAATAAAATATTTCAGATATCATTGTTGCGAATTTGCTCACATTTGGCCGGTTGCTGTTCTTTTTTTCTACAGGCAAAGTGTACGTTCATTGCAGGGAAGGCTACAGCCGCTCACCTACCTTAGTCATAGCCTACCTGATGCTTCGCCAAAACATGGACGTCCACACCGCTCTGGCCATGGTGCGCCAGAAAAGAGAGATCGGACCCAACGATGGCTTCCTCCGGCAGCTCTGTCGGCTAAACCAAAGGCTGGAGGCCGAGGGAAAGTTCTGGAACAAATGAGACAGATGTCGTAATTGCACATCACTTTCTTTCACTTATTCTACAGCTTTAACAGGCCGCAGATCTGTGAGATGTTCTGGATGTGAGGAATGTGGAAAATGAAGGACATATACATAACCTAAGGCTGACAGCGCGAGTGTATGTACAGTACAAATATATATCTGACACAAACCTTTGACACATACAGTATTTGAATTGTGTTGAAACAAACACTGGCCATGGCATGTGCTGGTCATACAATGTAGTGTAAATCCAGGTGCACTGTATTCACTAAACTTTTATTCTGAATATTAGATTTAGCTTGATTCAGGTGACATTCAGTAAACAATAAGCATACCTTACATGTCCTGTATACAGTAGTTTGGCGTCTTCCTGCTGCTCAATATTCCAGATAACAATGTGAAACTATAAAGGGAATGTTATAATGCATTTAAATATGTGGGAATGTGTTCTAAATGATGTGGTACTTGTCTCCGTCTCTCTTCCTTCTGTCCTGGCATTGTGTGCTTTATTTTGGCTGCCCGCCTGCAAACACTGCCAAATTTCTTGGTCCCAGCTGCTCAAGTTGACACTGTGACTTTTTCATATTGAATCAGATTTTAGAATCAGATCGTCTAGAAGCCTGCCTCAGAAACATGCCTCAGTCCAAACTTTGTCTTTGTTGCTATGGTGCTTTATAGGAATTGACTGTATTTCATACTGCAAAATATTACAGGATTTCAATAGAAAAATTAAGCTGGTCACAAAGATATATTGTTCGGCTATCTTTGCCAAGCATCATGTAAATATAAAGCTACCACCAGCAGCCAGTTAGCTTAGCTTAGCATACAGTCTGGAAGCTGGGAAGTGAGTGGTATCAATTTCTTCATCTAAAGAACAAATGCATTTGTAAATATGTCAAACTATTTCTTGTCAGCTATGGGTTATGATGTGTCTCACGTTTTTAAATCAAACAACTCTTGACAATCCATTTCCTGTCAGTTTTCTGACATGTTCATGTCAAACGGTCCAGTGAGTGAAACTAAGCCACTAAAGTCTCTGATTGTAATTTCAACACTGCCAGAATGTGACGGATGTTTCTCAGTAACTTAAATATTATTGGAGGTAATATTGTTGGAGAACTTCTCAGTCAATACCTTTTGCACATGAGTGTGTTTACATTTGTGAGTAAATGTAGTTTTATATTGTACAGCAGCATGCTTTGTAATATACACAAGAGCCAAAGTGTTGCTTATATTCCTTTGTTAGCAGAGCTGTGTGTCTGTTTATATTTATGGAGTCATGGTGCATTATTGAGTGTGCATTATTGGTCACAATGTGCATTATTACATTACTTGTAACTTGTAAATCATCGTGTGCATTACTGAGTAGGATGGGATGTGTTTGTTCATGTCAGTAAGCTTTCATTGAGTATCACAGTTTATGACACGGCTTTATATGAAGTGCACTTTATCTGATGACACTTGTGATTGTTGTTGCTCTCTTTTCATACATTCAGTAATAAACAGAAAATGACACTTTAAATGTTTCTAATAATGAACTGTTGCTCCGACATTCAACACATACTGAACACTAGAAAAACTAAGTGGATGACTGAGTCTTATCTGTGTTATATGATTATACTAAACAGTAGTTTACTTCTATAGTTTTAAAGACGGTATATCAAAGTTGGGGAGAATGTTAATATTTGTATTTTACAACAAAATTCATTGACAAATACCTTTGAAAAAAGTTAAGGTTAAAGTTAAGAGAATATGAGCAGAAATGATTATTAAATGATTATTAAAACAAAATGTCTTCTTCTGCTGCACCACATCAATCATTTGTTTGTAATTACTAAAGATTTATAATATAACTAAAGAATAATTTAACCACACCATATCTTCAGTAAAGCCAGGATACACCATATCATCATATATGTTGTAGTTGCTACTATATTTTGGACTTTTATCCAAAATATAGTAGCAACTGTAGTTGTAGTAGTGCTGGTTAGTAATGACTTTGTCCTGTAGAGGGAGCAGTAGGACTACTTTTGTTGTAGCAGTGATCAGCAGGATCACTCCAACTAGTGCTAGTTTGATTTTATAACTTTACTATACACACTGCCTGAACTGCTGTAGTGCTAAAGCTACATAACCACTGTCTGATGGTTTGTGAAAAATATACAAAGCAAATAATGTTAAAATGTACAACTTCATGCTTTTTGAAAAGTGTCAACGTCCTCAATATGAAATATGAAGCTGCTTCAGCATAAACAAATAAACAACAAACACCACTCTCCACCCCTCTGTTGTTTCTCTCTGCTTCCTCTAAATCCCTATCATCTTGCCAATGGCCTTTTAATAGGCACCTCCTCCTCTCCTATTAAACGTGTGTGTGTGTGTGTGTGTGTGTGTGTGTGTGTGTGTGTGTGCGTGCGTGCGTGTGTGTGTGTGTGTGTGTGTTACTGCATTCCACTGGCTTTGTAGGTTGAGCTCCATGGTGGGCCTCTCTCCCTCCCTAAACTTTCCTCTGCTGCTTGTCTTCGTCTTGTCTCTTTCGCCCTCTCATCTGTTTCTACACATGCTCTCTCTTTCTTTCTCTCTCTCTGTCTCTCTCTCTGTCTACCTCTCTGTCTCTCTCTATCTCTCTTTGTCCTTGTCTGACACATGGAGTTGACGCAAGGACATGTCTTTTAGGAGAGGATGGTAACTCTCTTACATAACACCAGTCTGCATGAATGAATCCATGGGGGTGGGGAAGCCATGTGTTTTCAAGTCTGTGTGTCTGTGTGTGTGTGTGTGTGTTTTGGAGTGGATGAGTCAGGTGGATGTGGGTGGTGAAGTATGACTGCACCGTGTACATTCTTGGTATTTGACACCAATTTATGTTGAACTGGTAGATCCATTCTCATCCTGTTAAACCCAGCTGACCCCTGTCGCTACGAACTTATGCTGTGCTGTCTGACAAAAATTCATGGCGATGCCAAATTGACAAACACACCAAACATGTCAGGTTGAATTTTTTCGGCAAATATGCGTAAGGTCACACACATCACACATCCAGAATATTTCCCTTTGCAGCCATAGATAGTTTGAATATTTCACTGTTTTTCATAACACATAAAATGACACATTTATCCAAAAATGTACCTGTCACTGACTTATTCATTGGCACACACACACACACACACACACACAAACTGGTAAACATGTCTTATGGGCCAAGCCTAAAAAGCACACAGGCACCTTCAAAAGGCCACCTGCATTCATTTAAAATATTTTTCCTTTCGGGGGCCTGGTTTTTTTGTACCCATACTGTCAGAGGTCCCCATGACAGGACTGTGTGAATAATTTTTTGTCCCCATAACTACACAACCACACACACACACACACACACACACACACACACTGGTCTTATCATCGTTGGACAATTTGGAAAATTTGCATATTGGCTTTCTTGCTGAGCGTTAGATGAGAAGAAGACAATACATACAATATCAAGCTGTAAGCTTAGCTTAGCACAAAGCTTGGCTCTGTCCTATGTTTTGTCTTGGCTCGGGTCTTGTCATTTTTGAGGTTGCCAAGCAACTACCAGACTTCAATTTAATTAGCTTTAGAGGTGCTGGTAGGCAGATTTTGTTACTTTTGGACCGAGCCAGGCTAGCTGTTTCCCTGGCAACCTCGCAAATACCAACACTTCAGGAAGTCACTGCGCCCTGCCCAGACAATCCGGCACGTATCCCATAGTGCATCCACCATGTGTTGTTTTTATTTATTTGTTGGTGTAGGAATTAAACAAATGAGATATAATATGTTAATGAGTAGTTCGGGTGATTTACCATGGACAGAAACAGTGCTAAGGCAAGGCAAGTTTATTTGTATAGCACAATTCGTACACAAGGCAATTCATAGTGCTTTACAGAGGCAAGGAAAAACATTTGACATTAAGACAAGCAATAGCAATAGAAATAAAAAATTAAAAAGAGAAGATAATTGAATTAAAAACATCAGAATGTCATTTAAAATCATTAAAACAGCAAATTTGAAAACAATTTAAAACATTAAACGAATCACTGGATTATGATTAAAAATTCTTTAAAAGTTCTTTAAAAGAGCTCAGCCATAAGCACGTGAAAATAGAAAAGTTTTTAACCTGGATTTAAAAGTGCTAAGAGTTGGGGCTGATTTCAGTCCTGCTGGTAGTTTGTTCCAGTTGTGAGCAGCATAACTGCTAAATGCTGCTTTACCGTGTCTGGTTTGAACTCTGTGCTCCACTATCTGACCTGAGTCAGTAGATCTCAGAGCCCTACTGGGTCTATATTCTACTAACATTTCGTTTATGTATTGTGGGCCTAAACCATTCAGTGATTTGTAAACTAGTAGCAGAACTTTAAAATCTATTCTGTGGCTAACTGGGAGCCAGTGTAAAGACTTAAGAACTGGGGTGATGTGTTCTGATCTCTTTGTTCTGGTCAAAACTCGAGCTGCTGCGTTCTGAATGAGCTGCAGCTGTTTGATACTTTTTTGGGGGAGTCCAGTCAAAAGACCATTACAGTAGTCAAGTCTACTCGAGTTGAAAGCATGGATCAGCTTCTCCTGATCTGTTTGAGACATAAAGCCCTTAACTCTGGATATGTTCTTAAGTTGGTAGAAGGCTGTTTTGGTGACTGATTTTATGTGACTCCTGAAGGACTATCTTCCTATTTTTATTTTTACTCCAGCCACCACCACAAGTCTCAGAAATGTAACTCTGTTCTTTTTCCTGTGAAGTTCCTTTTGGAGAACTCACTGATGCTTCAGAAACATTTTGAAATGCTGCTCAGTGAAACACAAAAAATGCTTTCCCCACCACATCACATTGTTCAGGTCTTTTCCTTCTGCATCATCCTTTAAGTCACTAAATGCTGTAGTTAAAGGACAACGATAAAACAGAGATACGTTTTTTTCCAATATCAAAAAGATGAATATCTGACTCCTCACAAAATCTACATAGACTGCTGAATGCCCCATTCATTAAGAAATGTCCTGGTAGGCTAGTTGTGTAAATGTCTTGTCAGGTAACTCTTGTATTTCCCAAAATGTCAAAGTATTCCTTTAAGGGGAAACAAAAGGTTTAGAAGTTAGAGCAACAAAAACAAAAAACTAAATTCTTTTAGCTTTCAGTTGATAATGGATTTTGTCCCAACGTAGATAAGACCTCAGGAAATATTGATCTTCACTGATGGATATATCCTTTTAAATTTTTTTTTTTACCAACTCTGAACGTGATGATAAAACATGTTATGTAATCCGGTCATATGCACTTCAATCAGGCACGTGTGCTTACGAATCAGATGAAAACGTGCAGTGTGTGCAAAGGAGTGTGTGCTCTTCTAAGAAATTGCTAAATTATCAAAATTCTAAACAATGTCAGTGGATATGAACATCATCATCATCATCAAGATATACTGTTCTATTTTTAAAGCCTTGCTGGAAGCACTTTTCCTTTAGTTGAGGGGAAAAATCTGTAATGGATGTCCCGGCCTGTCAATCTGTGTCTGTGTAAAAGGGTGTCTGTGAGACACACACACACACACACACACACACACACACAAAATCCATGCCAATCTGTGACATGCCTGCTCTGTACCAGCTGTGCCCTTCTGTGTTTTTGGGAGGGTGGGGGAGGGGAGGGTAGGGGGGCGGACTGAGAAGGACGTGGATTGGTGGAGAGCAAAGCTGCTCATTGTTACATCATCGCCTCCACAACAATCCTAAAACAAATTTGACATCGACTGGCTCTCATGAGTCACAGAGTTGGTAATAATTTAGTAGCCTGTTTCCAAATTTAGCAAATGTGCACCATAGATAACCCATTTAGACTCTGCTTATACAATATAATTACAGGCAGTATTCATTCAGTTCTGTTTTTTAATTTAACATACGGATGAAGAACTATTTTGGGAATTAGGATACACTGTGTATAGATTAGCTGTGCCTAAATTCAGCCTCACAGAGGCTCATAAAACCAGATGACAGGGTCACAAAATTAGATAATCATGCACTGTCATTGTTTCTGGTATTTCCTGGGATCACTCAAGTTGCCAAAGTCAACTGACATACAGAAACTTCTGGGAGTCTGTTACACAGACACAGAGGTAGGGTGATGAAGATGGGTTAGTGAAAGACTTGCTAGGAATGAGACGGCTGCAGAGGTTGAACGGTTGCCGATGGCAGATGGTAGACAGTGTGAGCAGGCTGTGAGTTGCATCAGGGTTAGCAGGCAAGAGGCCAGGTAGATAGAAAATGATCCTCTTTAACTGTGACAATGAGGGGTGGGGGGTGTCGGAAGTGGGGGTTGTTGCCAGGCTGATGAGCTGATGGCAGCAGGTGGGGAGATTCAGCAGGTGAGATGAATGAGCTGCAATCAGGAGGAAGCTGGAAGAGTGCCTCAAAGAAGCCACGTCTACACACACACAGACAAATGGGAAAGAGGGAAACAATAGATATAACTGCAGACGTGGCTGTTGCCGTGACAGGCAGTTCCCCCCACTTTACCCAGCTGGTAGTCCAGTCTTGGTGCTTGGGGAGAAAGTGGCTTGGTGTTCAGTCAGCTTGGACACAATGGTCTGGCAATGTGGACTTGTTGGAGCTTTGTATCAGTAATGTGTTGGAGCTATTGCACAATAGCAAGTTTGCTCATGTATTGAAGGTCCTACTCTATATTACAGAGCATTTGTTAGACTCAACTCTTTACATAAAGCAGGCAAAAGGGACACTCATGGACATAAGAAGAGTGTAAAGACAAATTTGCAATGTGTCATCATTTATGTAAGTGTAAAGCACAGGTCTTCAACCTTTTTCAGATCAAGGACTCCTTGGACGAGAGACAAAGTGAACATGGACCCCCACATGTAATTAATTTTTTAAAAATGTGTCACATTTTAAGCCTGGCCTATGATAACTTTTATATTTACTTTATTCAACTTTTGTTTCACCTTATTAAATGGTAATAAGGTGAAATAAAAGTTATATACTGGGTTATGAGCCTATATGTGTTTATGATAAATAATAATAATTATTGGTTATTAAATGCAAAGAGCTGTGCGTCTTTGGACATGTTCACTAATTCATCCAATTGTTTGTAGGTTCTCAATTATCTGCACTCTCACCATTATTTTGGTGAAAATTGGCGGACCCCCTGCAGCACCTCTGCGGACCCCCTAGGGGCTGTGGAACAATAGTTGAAGACCCCTGGTGTAAAGGATGGTTTAGAGCCTTATCAGCTTGTATGGTTCAGAAGCTGCTGTTCATAGATGGATCTATATTACTGTAACTCTTAGATGGGTTGAATGATGACAGTAAAATCTGTAGAGTCCCACCTACCTCCAGTTGGCTTGTGTTCTGGTAGCTTTCTGATCATCATGGGTCAATATTGAGATCCCAAGACAATTAGTCTACTCATTGACTTTGGAAACATCATGCATTCATTAAACCCTTCAAAAACAGTTGTCTTTTGAACTTGAACATAATTAAACAAAGGTGGCTGTATTTCTTGCAGATACCACCTTGCAACAATCAGAAGAAAAACAAAACATTTATAACAAGACAACACGAGAGCATCATTTGTGAAAATGCAATGTGCAATAATCGTTTTATCTCAAATATCTCGTTTTCATAATTAGAACAAAAAATTGTAATTTAAAGTAAAATTTGATCAGTTGTTTAGCCATAATCATCTATTTGCTAAAATACAGTGTTTTAACTCTCAGAGGATAACTGTCATTGTTGGATTAATCCGTCTCTTGAAGATTTTCTTTCATCCCACTGTATACTGAATGTCTTCATACAGGCATATGTTACCTCCTCCAATGAACGATGCCTGGCTGTGCCACCCGTTCACTCAGTGCAATCCAAACTTTTTCTGTTGTTCATTGTTGGTCCCTCTCTACCTTCAAAAACCTCCAGACGATCCAGCTCTTCAGAGAGTACCTCCACTCCTAGCACTACCAACAACTGGACGAATCTGTCCCCTTCTAGAACTGTCCCTTAATTCTAAGAGTAGCACTTATTGCTGCAATGTCCATGTTGCACTGTACCTTCAGCTGTCACTTCTGATAAAAGTGTCAGCTAAATCACTAAATTTAAATATAAATGAACAGTTGCTCATCAGCAGTATACTGTCAGGACCTGACTTCTGTTCTTAGTTTTTGTTCAACAGAAAAGAAGATGAAGTCAGTACAGTCCTCCTGTGCACCGTCTGCCGGACCAGCTCCATCCTCCTGTCTGATCTCCACCCCGACTGTGATTTGCCTCATAGTTGTGCACACCGGGCTAGGGCTTACCCTACAGGTCGCCTGCCATTTCTATGTTTGTTTTGAGCTGCAGCGACGAAGTGGATGCTTTCATGGTGCTCTGTATTGAGGGAGACGATGACGGAAGCCTGCTTCCTGAGGCAAAGCTGGACCTCTTCAAGTTTCAGGACATCCTGGAGGAGGATCCTGATGACGGGCACCACTCAGATGGCTCAATTCTCTTTGTCTCGAGTTCACCCCCTGCCTTTTCCCCCTCCCCGTTGGGAGGCTTGATGATAGTTGTGGCTCCTTCTGTCCCCATCATGCCCATGCCGGACAGCACCAGCTCTCTCCTCCTCTGTGCTAGCTGCTGTATATGCCCACTAAACTATAAAAGCACTAATATGAGGATATGATGATATGAGGCAAGTCCTTAGACTTGCCTCATATCATCAAATAGGTGGCAGATTTGAGAGGCACTGTGATGCTGGCAAAAAAGCCTGCACCTGCTTGCAGCCTCTTAGGCCAAGAACCACCAACTAGAAGTCTCCTGTTGTGGCCTAGTTTCAGAGATCCGACTTTCAGAGAGCAATGTTTTCTGAGCTGAGTGCACAGGCAGATCACTGGATGTCAGTTGTCACATATACAAGTATATGAGTACACAAATTGATATCAAATCATTTTTAATGTTGAAAATGAAAGTCACATAACCACAAACACAAACAGCTTTGAGCCATTGAGATGCCATTCTCTGATTGTGCCATGAATGATTGGTCACAGAAAACAAGACAAACAACAACCGTGCCCACAAATCCACAACCAGCATTATAAAATACACCATCAAACTCTCGTCTGGGATGCTTCAACCCCACGTTTCATTCAGCTTTACATTCAACACTGTGCTGTGCCAAAAAATGATGGCTGCTTCAGCTAACAGGAAGTTACTGCTTGTGCAAGTCCTCACATGATGTCTCTCAGATACGCTAATTAGGGCCGGGTTGTGTGCTACTGCAAAAAAGTCACTGTGAAGGGGAGCCGCAGGGAGGGACCAACAAAAACAAGAGAGGACATTGTCATCATGGGAATAGTAGTCTGGGACTTGGGGTTCCTAAACCTTTCTTATTCAAGGCACAATTTAAATTACATGGGACACAAATAGAAGTGTGTAATTGCATATTTGAATATTTTAATGCCTATTTTTAAAACTATAATTTGCATTTAAATATTTAATTTAGCCAAACTACTCAATGCACCTCAACTTGTCCTGATGAAACATGAGTCCTCTCTTGGTTTGTCAGGACAGAACACACATAGAGAAGGAATAAATATCTGTCAGCTAATGATAAATACCCAAAGCATGGCTTCATGTCACATGCTATCAATTCCTTATGGACACAACAGAACATTTTTTTTCTAGAGCAAAACATTGTTACAATTCTGTATCTTACAACCTGAACAGATGTAAGCACATAACAAGTTCACTCACACTCTTTTTCCAAGTCTATCTTACATTTTGGGGACTGTGAACTTAATTGTCTATATAAGTCACCATTTTCAAAAAATTGGGGCCACTTTTGAATCCAATGCTGGGCCCTGTTCCATATTTTCACAACCACTAGTGATTTTCCTTGCTTTAGACTGATCACTCCCCCACCTTTACTCTGGCACATAACAGTACAATGAGGTATGAATAGTTGTATAAATCTGTTTTTTTGGTTTGTATTTTGTGATTTTTGTTTCTTTACTTTTTCCATCAAATGGAATATTACTGTCACAACACTGAGATTAACATATGGCAGATTTATACATTGCAAAATGTGCCCTGGTATGAGGTCAGATTCTGAGAAATCCAGAGGCTGAGATTAGGATGTGGGTGTTTTTTTTAATTACTTCTTATCAGGCATGAACATATGCCCAGCTTAGTGAGTGATGCAGCCCAAGCAACTGTGGAAAACCGTATTCAGGTTAATTCACTTTCAGTTCAACTAAGTGGATAACAGGTTTGGCATTACTGTTACAATAAACTTATCAAATCGTCATCTTAATTGTACTGGAAGTAGAAACAATACTGTATGTATCCATAATAAGCCTCAAGGGACTGTATGAAAATTGTTGGGGGTGATTAAAAGATTAAACAAATCTGTAAAAGTATTTAGTGACGTTCTCAAAATGTGTTGTAGTGAGTTAGGCAAGAAATGAAACATGAAACAACGTTCAACACCTGTTCACACATCAATAATTTTCATACAATCCCTAAGAAAAACAAATGTATTGATTGTACAGATATTTACTGACACTGTTCTCACAATGTATTGCTGTTTAAGCAAGAAATGAAACAAAATGTCCATCCCCACACCAATAAAACAAACACATATTAACTGTACAAGTATTAAGTGAAACTGTACTTCAAATGTGATATCACCTTGAGTTTATTGTGAGGAAATCGACCTCCTCTTCTTGGGCTTTGGACAATTGGTCCACTGAAGCCAATATGAAAGTGGGAACAGTCATCAAACAAGTTTCAGAGCTAAGCAATGTGCATGCTAAGAGTTTGGGACTTGTCTTATAGGTGACTTATAGTAGACACAGTAGAAAAAAAACAACCCTGTGGCTAGTTGTTCACTAACAGGACACAACCAGCCAATTGTCCTTTAGACTTTAAACACCTTCACTTGAAGGCCTCATTTGTAGAAATGTGGGAGCAAATACGTGAGAAAACATTCAGTTTCAGCTTTATCATATAATAAAAGCAATGATAGTGAAGATCAAGATATTACAGCAGCTAGTTAGCTGTGGCTTCTATGGCTGATTTTTCTGTGTTACAGAAAAATGATGATTACCATTGCTCCATTAAGAGGATTTAAAAGCTCAAAAGGGAGTATTACTAGGTCATGTTTCCAGTGTCTCAGCCCAATATGGGTGGTGGTAACTGACAAACTGACAAAAAAGGCGTGAAAAACAAATTTGTGTGCGTCAAAACTTGATTCTGTTTTAAATCATTTCTGAAAAATCTAAACCAAGCCATGTATGTGTCACTAAAAAGTGATACTTGGAGTAACAAGTCACCGTATATTTGAGTGCTAGCATACACACTGCAGAGCTAGCAATGTTACCAACTTTTCAGATAATGTCATGTGACCAATGGGCAAAAAATATTTTATAGTGTTATTAGTTCATCGCAGACTACAGCGTAACACTGGAATAAGGCAACTTAAAAGTTAAAATGCAAAATCTGATTACATCTACTAGAAATAGAATAGCATGGTGCTTTTTTCAATCAGCTAAACTGAAGGTGATTCCAACCCTGGCCCTTGGGTGACGTTTGAGCATTAGCTATTGCACTAGCGATGGTCTGACAGTGCATACACAGCCGTTTTCTCACAGTAAAGCATCAACACAGGTAGACAGACATTCACTTACCAAGAAAATAAAATGTAAAGTAATAACGACATAAAAGAATAATCATAAAAAAAACCCCAGCTTTTTTTTCTTTTTGCTCTATCCAAAATAAAGTCACTTCATCTCTTGCTTTACATCACTCAGGGTTTTGCAGTCCCTACACCACCAGTCTTCAATAAACATACTATATTTTTAAAAAAAGGACTTATCAGTAGCAGTCTGTCACACGATCAAGGTTTTAACCCCGCCTGCAAACTCATCCACCCTAGAATAAGCATAACGACAAACACTTGGTGCACAACAAAAGCAACATCAACAACATCGAAAACAACATGAGTGTGGGACTTCACACCGTTTCTTTAATCGTACAATTTCAGTATTTTACATTCCACATATGGACATATTCCTGCAGGGATTGTCGTCTTTCTCCACCAAAGAGTGCTTGTATGAGTCGTGGTAGGTTTTTGTGAGTATGTGTGTGAAGTGAAATAAATAGAGGAAAGGGAGGGCGAAGGGATGAGGATGTAAATTCCCAAGATTTAAAAAAAACACGAACTAGAATGGAGACGTTGGGGAATGGACATGGAAGGATGGGAAAAGACATGTTAGGAAGAGAGAAAAGATGTTAGTGACTTACAGATGTTTTCCCTGGGTAAGTAATAAAAGTAGTAGAAGTAGTTGATTTTTGAAAAATGAGTTGAACTGCTTCAGAGTGGTTGGTTTTGTGCCATGCTGCAGCGACAGAGTTCACATTTTAGTTGACTGTAAACGAACATAACCCTAACTTTAGTCTAAGAGACAGAGAAGAAGAAAAAACACAATTGTGTGGTCACTGTGCAGAAGAGACTTCAGCTTTATTTTGGTGAGGAAGTGTAGAAAATAACAGGGTGTACAGGTACACAGTGCAACTTTTGTGGCAACTCTAATCAGCCACAACATTGCTGCTTCCCTCAAACAGTGCTGTCTAAGGAAATGTTTGACTCTGGCTCTTATAACGAGAGGCAGTTCCATTCAGATTTGTCTGCAAAACTGCCTCGTGTAGCACGACCCTAACCATGTTCAAACACGCGGAGCCAACCGATGTTTCTAGTTTAGAATTTAGACACAATTTTAAAGAAAAGAAGGATTCATGCCTTTTCTCGTGAATGCACTGCGAGGATGTAATGAAGCCATAAAAGTCAGAATAAGCACTCTGTGTCATGGTTTGTTGCAGCATCTTGAGTTGCTCGTCATGCGGAAAACATGTTCTCTGCCGCCATGACAACCGAGGTCATGTGGGCAGCCAGTGAACATGCTGTCCAAACCTAAATGCAGCCGGGTCAATTAAAAATGACACTGTTAGCAGATCAGATTTAAATTGGATTTGCTGGCCATCTGAACAAAGTGTTATTATAGGTAGGGGTCATGTGTCCAGTTAGAATGGCTTTTTGGTGAGGAGGATGGTCACTGACTTATTGGTCTGTCTCTCTGCTGTGCTGGTGCATCTGATCATGGCTGAAGGCAGTGTGCTCTGTGGTGCTGGTGTGGGGGGAGGATTTCTCCAGTGACAGTTTGGCAGAGAGTAAGAGAGAGAAAGAGAGAGAAGAGAGAGAAGCTGTGCTGCCAGCTCAAATCTAAACCTGAACAAAATCCCAAAGTAGGAATAGAGATGTATTTCTGCTTAAGGTCCTTCCTGTGCTATATGAAGTGATTTAGAGGTATGCAACAGGTGAATAAACTATGAAGGTTAGTTGGTGATCAAGCATCATGACGCAGTAAACCGAGTCCTGACTTCCTCTGCTACATGATTGCTCAGACAGAATTCATGATCTGATTTGAGCTGGCAGCATAATCAGCTGATAGCTTGAATGCCACATACAATAACTGTAACATTTATATATATTTATACACGTATATATATATCCATAAATATAAGCTTCTGTATACTGTATACTTGTATTACCGACCTCTGTGAGGCACATTAACATGTCATAATTACTAAGCCAGCAGTTCCCTGTCTGAGCCGTGACTCGGTTTGCAGCATGGCTTTCATTCACAGTGATAGTGAGCAAAGTACGGTACGAACACACAAAGACCTGGAGATGGCGGGTGTGAAACTGTACTGCTTGATCATCCTATTGCTGTGTGTGCTGCTGCTTCTGCTGCTATCTGTGTGTGTGTGCGTGTGTGTGCGTGTGTGTGTATATCCCTGTATAATCAGCGATTACGGTTCTATTTTAATACCCTGCAACATAGATTAGTAACACTGAGAGTGGCGGCGCCTAAAGGCCATGTCACAGTCCTCGTTGGTTTCAACAGGTAATAAAGAGATGAGAAAATGGACTCTGTGTGTGTGTGTTTATGAGTGTGTGATAATATTGTTAAGACAGCTAAAGACAGGCAGGAGGAGGAAAGGTGTGGGGGGAGGAGATGAAGGGAGAGGTTCAGGGCTACTAAGGGATACAGACATTGTGGTTTTAGTGCAACAGAAAAAAACCTGATAGTTACTTGTAGTGGATGGCAATTTGGGATATGGTTGGTGGAGCTTATTTCAGCAGTGTTTAATTCATAGTGTAAGTTTCTGGGATAGGACAGCCGTTTAGAAAGTCTTTTGAATGGCTTAGCGTCCATTTCTACCGCGATGGCGAGGGAAGGATCGGGAGGTGCGCTGTAGGTGCGAGAACAATGGTCCATTGTCGTGTTGGTGGTCTGCAATCGGCCTGGCCTGAGTCACATCGCTGCCCGTACAGTTGCTCAGTCGTCGCTTCCCTCCCATCAGCCAGGGATGAATATCCACAGGCGAATACTGCTGGCTCACTTGCTGTTTATTTACCTCCCAGTCCAGTCACCACCCACATCAAAGTCTGTTGGCCTGACCCCCAATCAGGCCAAAATGGCTTCCACTGGAGTCCCAGCTTCCAGCTGTCGTCATCCTCTGACAGCTTCCTTTGAGTTCAGTCGGCACACTGTAATGTCACAAATTCACCCCTGCCCTCGTCATTTTCAGGTTCCTAAATCAAAATCCAAAGTGACTGTTGGTCCTCATGTGGTGTGTGATAAAAACAGAAAAAAGGGGTCTGCCATATGAAATGTTGATCCATGGCCTGTTTAAAAGACTGCCGGTGGAGCAGCACACTCCTGGCATGCTGGCAACTCCTTTGTGCAAGGTGTGTACATATATACTAAATATTTATATATATGTGTGCATGCATGTCAGTGTGTTGCAGACAGAGAGGGAGCTGCACTGAGATGAGAGGTGAGGTAGAATCTGTTGGTTTCAGGCTGGACTTGAAACAGGTAACCGGGGGGAGGGGGTAAGAGGTAAGTGACAACATCTCCTCCCACCACCACCATCTGCCAGCGTTGAACCTATCACAAGACAGCGGGGAGGTGAGGAGGCGGGGCTACGATGTGATTAATAGGGCAGGGCTCCAATGAGAAGATGCATTCTCATACGCACGTGGAGACAGGAAGTGTGGTGGTGCAGCCCAGAAGTTATTTGGGAGGAGGAAGAGATGAACAACCAAACAACTGAGGTAATACATAAAGAACAACTGAATGGGTGTGTGTGTTTGTGTGTGAGGTAATGAAAACAGGAGGTATGTGTCCGAGAGGTATTGTAGCAATATACTGTGGATTCATAATATGTGTGTGTGTGTGTGTGTATATATATATATATATATATATATATATATATATTGCACCTACAGGTATTATGTTCTAAACTATTTTTAAGTACAGTAAGTGACACTGTAGTGGAAACACTTTCTATGTAGCCTAAAGCTACAATACACACAATGATGAAATACTCACAATGTCTCATAACAATACTATATACTATTTATGCTAAAGTCTAAAAATTATAAGGTGTTATGAATAATTTCACTAAAGTCCAATATTCAGACCTCCTGAGGTGAATAAGTGGCTCTTTAGCAGCGAAATACTGCACTATTTTCACAAGCTAGCCACTAACATTCTCATTGTCCTTCTCTAGCTGGCATACAGAGCTCTGGCTCTTTCATTGAAAAAGCTTTGTGCTGGCTATAAGCACCGTAAAGCAACTCAGCTTTTACACACATTCATTCAGTTCAATTCAATTTCATTTATATAGCGCCAATTCATTAAAAAAAGTTATCGCATGGCACTTTCCATACAGAGCAGGTCTAGACCATACTCATACTCATGAGAGCTGCTGTAGCTTATTGAGTTTAGCAATTAATGTTTGTTATGGTTATGGTTACCATCTCAGTTTAGCAGTTTAGTTTAGCATGCTAACATTTGCTAATTAGCACTCAACACTAAATACAGCTGGGGCTGATGAATATGTCATTAGTTCTATGGGCATTTGGTCAAAGTAACACAGAGACAAAACTTTAACCTGGTAAAAAGACGATACAATTTGTCTTTTGAGATGGCAACTAATCTAATAATAATTGGTAAAGTGTTTTTTTGGGAAATATTCCTATTTGGTAAAACACTGGGAAACAGCTAGCCTAGCTCTGTTCAAAGGTAACCAAATTCTGGCCCCTGTAGGACTGTAGCATTCACAGTTTGGACAGAGCTAGGCTAAGCTAAAATAAGCTAAGCCAGGCTAAGGTATGGCTGTAGCATCATATGTTTGAGATTAGTATCTATCTTCTCATCTAATGCTCAACAATATATACAAAATATATTAGCTTAATATAAGCATATTTTCCAAGCTATGTAATAATAAAAACCTGCTAAATATTAATACACCCTTTCTTGTAGCAGACAAGCATTGCCGTAACCTAATCTTTATCCAGCGTACTTACATAGATTATGATATTCATAACATCTTAGAACTTTTAGAGCATTATAATCGTACATATAATATCTTTGACTGCAGTTTAATACACAGAAATTCACAAAGCAACTGTCATACTGGATTATTACTATGTGTCATGCATGCATCATGCATGCTATGTGCATATAAAGAACACATTATAGATCAGGGCTTCATACAAAGTGTTCCCACTGTGACTTCTCTTACCGCTAATAGACAGGTAGATGGGTAGGTGAGGACTGCATGGCTCCGTGTTTTCTCAACAAACTATCACCACCCACACAATAAACAAGGAAATACATCTTTACAAGGTATGAGGTAAGAGTGTAGGGGTATGTTCTGTGCACGTACATCGTGTGTGTGTGTGTGTGTGTGTGTGTGCGCACGCATCTCTGTGTGTACGTGAGACAGAGAGAGACAGAGAGGTCGGTACGTGAGGGAGGTAGGTCGACAAACACTCACAGGGCCTCGGCGGACTGAGGGGTGGGCTGCACCTGCAGACGGAGGACGCCGTTGCAGTTAAAGAGATGCATGGGAGGCAGGGGAGCGGTGGGTGGCGCATCTGAGGAGCTAATGGTCAGGTCCCAGAGAAAAACCCTACTTTTTTTTTTTAATTTTAATTATTTTTATTTTTTTATAAAGGTAAGGGGTGGGTGTGGGGGGAGTAGAGATGTGACCAAGCCCCTTAGTTTGCATTAGTGTAGGAGCAGAGTACAGCTGTTTCTCCATACAGGTGCAAGAGGAGTTAATTGCTGAAATTTGCATATAGATCTACTGAACGTCCATGGCAGTGTGTTTGGAATTCATCTGAATATTTAGAACTGTGTGTGTGTGTACCTCTCAGACTGTCAGTGTGTTTCTCACTGGTGATGTCCGCGTGTGTTTGCTGGTGGCAGGGGTCTTGTCGGTGTTGACAAAAAAAAAGGACACAGGGCACATTCCCACTAAAGAACAAAAAAAAAATGTTGTTTTTCTCCTCTTGTCATTCCCCCACACTTCCTTTCCCCCGCCAAAGCCACCCTATTTATTTCCATCTGTGTCCAGGGTTTTTTTAGGAGGGGGGCACACTCCACCTTCTATAAGTCACACTTCCTGGTCCTCGAAGACCTCCAGGAAAAGCGGAGGAAAGAGTTCGTTGGGACACTCCACCTTCATATGGAGGAAGCGGCTGGCGTGGCAAGCTCCAATCATGCGCAGGTCTGTCACCTTCATCAGAAGCTTGGGCCAGAAGTGGGGAATGTTGTGCTTGCGGTAGTTGATGTAGTGCTCGAATGCCAGCAGGTAGGCCTCCTGGCACTGCTCGATCTTTTCCACACTGGTCAGCCCTGAACGGTCTGGAGTGATGAGGAGAAGAGAAAGATTCATATTTGTCACTTTTATGCAATATTTCCACATCATCCTGAAGCAGAAAGTAACTTCAGGCTTCATTTAGCCGATTCCAGTAAGGAATTCCTGGGAACAGTCCTTGGGCAGTTCAGCTTTGGAATTCTTCAGTGGTCTAAAATATTGGACTAAACTGAAATATACTTACGTAAAACTGGTCTGAACCCAATGTGTGCTACTTGTTCTAAAGAAATATGCAAACAGAGCTAGATACAGAGACAACAGCGTCATCAGCATATAAGCAAATAAGTAGCAAGTCAAAGAACTGAAAGAGAGTTCACTTGGATCCATTTGGTTTCGTTTTTTCTGATCTTGGTCATATTTGTGGTGTCACATGTTGCCACTATTGTCTGTTCCTTGTCTGGTTGTAAATTTGGAGTGCTTCATGATTCATTAGTGCCTGCCAATCACTTACATTCAGGCACCAAGCTCCTGTCCCTGGCATACCATGTTCACTTCAAATGGAGCAAGCAGTCTGAATCACTTCACTGACAAAAGAAGGAATTAAAAGACATTTATGTAAAATTATGAAAATAATGCATCAGCCTATTTGCTCCAGTTTAAAGACATCCACCAAACCACGGTGTTTTTGTGTTCCAGTGACAGCCACTGTCTACGAATTTGTGCTGTGCAATGACAGGATTAAAGGCAGATTAGACAAGATTACTCATTGAGGTTGTTCAGGAGGCATGGGAATTTAAAAAGATAGTCTTGAGGACAGACCGATTAGACAATGCTGATGTCATCCAGGATATACTGTAAATACAAGAGTCTGGATTTGACACTTTCCATGGCAGTGTGATTAATGTGGTCAAAAATGTGACGACATGGATACAACCAACCTGACTACCAAAAAGAATATCAAGTAGTAGGTTTGCCCCATGACTGAATGAAAATAATAAAAAAATGCATTAAGTAATCATTAAAACATTTAGAAATTATTGTCAGCAATGGTTTTAAGTTTAATCATCAACAAAATGTTGTTTTTTTAACCCAGATTTTGGATGGCGTTTCAGAGTAGGATGAATTTGTATGTGATGATGAAGATGAGTTCCTCTACAGAAAACATTGAACAGCTGCTGTCACAGGCTCGACGTGACAAGTAAAATGATCCGAATGTGTCAAAGTGATGGAGTTCTCTTTGAAGAAGCAAAACACGCATCTCCTCGTTCTTACAGAACTTATGACATGTAAAGAAAAGAAATCATTTTTATTTATGTGAAAATGTAAAAAGTGATCTGAGCTCAGAAGCAGCAAAGCCTTCCCCCGCTCTATTATTCATGTGTCAGTTATTAAATATTTTATTCTGTTTTTGCCAGGATTTTTTATTCTGAGCTGGAAGAAAACTCTGCTGGCTGTAAGGGAGCCAGCTGAGGAACGGAAAAGCAAAATGCTGAAACTAAAACTGTTACAAACGTTAAAAACACCAGCGGTGAAATGAATGTGAGAACAAGAAAACTAAATTAATTTACAAATTATCACATGATAACTTTACTCTTTTCTCACCTGAGCTCATGAGCAGCACCGCCTGCATCAGAGCCACCTCTGAGTCGTCCAGGTTGAACTGAGCCAGGCTCTTGCCCAAGTCAAAGATGGCGTCCGACACCACGCCCAACCCGCCGTTCTTCAGCTGCTCGCGTTTCACCGCCATCTCGCCATTTAGCGTCAGCGTCTCGCTGTCCGGGTCGTAGCGTACAGCGGCGCGCAGCGACATGATCTCCATGCAGCAGCCCTTCAGCAAGATGATCTGGTCTTCACAAGGCAGCTTGGAAAGACCATGACAACACGTCAGGATGTTATGAGAGGAAATTACATGAATGAAATTTCAATGTAAAAAACCACCACAACAGGTTTTTAAGATGATATTTCAGATATTATATAATGTTATTTCAGATGAATCAAATGACTCTGCAGTTTCCCTGAGCTCTGCAGTACATCTTAGTGCCAGCTCATTGTTTTCTGGTTTGTATTCAACAAACTGTGACAATCAGCGAAAACATTCTAAAATCCAATGTACATGACCTACTCAGGATCAAATGACGGTCAAAGTTAGCAATTAGCTGTTGAACATCCAGCACCAGGTAGCCAGATATTTTCCTTAGAAACACAAGACGTGACGTGATGTTAAGGTTAGGTTAGGGCTGCTAACCTGTAACTATATAATCAAAAATGTGTTTGACTGATGGACTGTTGTGGCAATTGCTGAAATATGTAAATGTAGCATTAATTAGCAAAGAACAAAAGGCAGACCTGAGGAGAAATCAATAGAAAGATGGGTGTTATAGTTTTTCATCAACCTCCACCATAATTATCTGGGAGTTTCCTTGCAGAGAAAGAGCTATCATTTTCTATTCACAACAAATCCCGCGCCGTCCTTTATGTAACCGGGAAGCCCCTACAATATACATGATGACTGCACTCAGTGAGGTGGAACGCGGATGAGGGCATGCCGATCGTTTCTGTACAGCGGAGCAATATCAGCGAGTGGTGAGTCATCACATCCCCCAGAGACAGAGGTGGGAGGCGTTGATTATCATTTGGTGTAATAACAGTTGACAGCATGACAAGAGGCTGCAGAAAGAGGAAGTTTCCTCTCAACAGAGCTCGTTAAGATTTACAGGCTTGTTAGCTGGTTAGCTGCAATCGTGAGACATTTAAATTTTAAAAGTGGACATTGCTTGATGTGGTAGAGCATTAACCATATCATACCGGGCTTAAAGTAATAATCACATTTACATTTAGTCATTTAGCTGACGCTTTTATCCACTTAGAGAGAAGGGAACAAATCACTGTTTAGATAATTAGCTAACCTCACTGAAGCAACATGTAGAACACAGAAATAAAGAAACAGCAGTGTGGAGTCCTAGAATTAAATATGATATTGACAGAGGACTGTGTGTCGCTACTGGACCAGAAACTTCCACAAATCCAATATAGAGCAGGACAGAGCTGCTAGTGTTAGCCCACACTCTGTATATTAACATCCAGGACGAGTTTCTACCTGATCCGGAGTAGAGGTACTACTGTAATGCAAGGAAGAGCTATCCGGACATGTTAACTTATGTTAGAGAAGGTAAACGAACTGTTTGATACACTCCTTACACTTGTGCTCTTGTGTTCTTGGTTTGGTTTGGTTGGAATGACATTCGTGTGGTTTACATGTAGGGCACAGCAGTTCCAGTTTTAGGACTGAGTACCTGCAGAGACCACCCAGGCCAAAAGCACTTGAGGATACTGTGAGGCACTCTGGATGAAAGCATCCATATGGACTGAGGCTTAAGATAGAATGGAGTGTTAAAACACACACACACACACACACACACACACACACACACGCACACTGAACCTACCTCTGAGAACATGGGCAATTTCTTGGCAAAGTCGACGACGCGCGTGATGGCGGGGGTCATGATCTTGGTGAACTCGCTGAAGGCTTCCAGGTCCACCTTATCTCCGACGGAAGTGGGCACCATCGGACCCTGGCCGATATCATCCGGCTGAAAACAAGATATCACATGGCTGAAATGTCAGAAGGAAACGCTAACATTTGATAAAGTTTGCCAAATGAAGAGTATGAGTCATGGCTGAACGCACAGATCGTTTGTGAGTTGACCTCTGTGTTTCTTATTTTCCAGTTTTTCAAGTAAAGCTTGGACCAATAAAAGAAAATCTAGAAATTTGAAAAGGTATACAGGCTTGTAAAGAGAACCAAATGTAGATTGTTGACATGTGTAGACTCACATGGAAGCAATTTGAACACGTGTAGGAGACGGGAGAGCAGAGTTAATTAGACGTTAAAACTTTATTCTGTATTCGAGGAAGACCTCGATATGTGAGGTATTGTGGGGTACAGGGTGACGTAAAGACAACATGTGGCGTACTACAGGTATATAAAACACACGCTGATGAGTCTAAACATTTCAGCACTGCATGTAACAGCTTAATCTGCTTTGTCAAACACACTTAATCAGCGTGATCAGAAACACACACAGAGGATCACTAATTAAAGGTGTTTAGCATCTTCCAATCAGTGTGGCTTATCAGTGCTGTGGATTTAGTGGCGGGGAGAGCTGAGGTAAGGTGTGATCGAACTGAGTGCTGTAAACAGAGTGCAGGTTTCCATTCAGTGCTACACAGCTGATCTCTATCCTGTTTTGATAACACAGACAGGAAACAGCTTTAGGGCAAAGCATCGACACACACACACACACACACACACACACACACACACACACACACACACACACACACACACACACACACACACACACACACACACACACACACACACACACACACACACACACACACACACACACTTTATGAATCACTAGAGGGACACTTAAGGGTCATCGGCAGGATGTTAGGATGAAGGACGAAAAACCTAATAAAAAAAAACAAAACGCTGTACTGACATTCAACTGTGACGTTATTGACAGGATCACAGGAATACACTTTTGGTCTCTGTAGCTAATTTCCCCGTTCATGACAACTGTACTGAGGGTGAATTTATATACAACTCACCTGTTCAAATGATATTAAGGCTTAAAGTTATGCAGAATTAAGAGTGCAGCTGCTTTGACTGACATGGGTGTCGTTACAGATGGTTTGTTTGAGCAACAAACTCAACCTACGCTCCACCTCTTTACCCATTTTTGGATGAGTCAGGAGGTGACAGAAGATGGCGGCATCCAGAGCCACCACACTGAGCTTCACAACGGCTCTTCAGAAACCTGTGGGTGACGTCACGGAGACTAGGTCCATGTTTTATACAGTCTATGAGGAGGTGGCTGTGTTTCATTTGTCTATTTTGGGCTACTGTAGAAACATAGCAGTACAACATGATAGACTGTAGATACAGGGGGCTCACATTTTTTTGTTTAGTTTATTATACACCAATTAAAAAAAACATCATTATTAGTGCAGGTTTGCCAGACAGCAGTCTGTGACAATGTAAATCACGTCAGCAACATTTATTTATTTTTTATCCGTGATATGAAAGTTTTGTTCACAGTCAATCCAAAGTGTAAAGCAGTGAAGTTGCTGTGACAACAGAGAGTGTCACTTGCTCCCAAATATGAAAGCTTTTTTTTCCTTCTCTTTGTTGTTCACCTTGAACTGGCCGCCCTCTCTGTGCAATTTTTCAGAAGGCCTTCAAAACCTGTGTTTGACTGTAAATCTGTCTTTGCCTTCATGGAGCGGTCGCTTGGTAACTGTCCGACCTTTGCCTTCAGGTGACAGCAGACATGTGCGTGTGCACGTGGCACTGTGGGACGGTACAGAGCTGCTGATGAAAAGGAGTGCTGCCAAAAACGTGTCTTGAAAATGAAAAAGAAGTCTTTCATGTGAGCTCGAGTTTTCAAGTGGGAGCAACTTTCTGGAATAATGAGCTACATAACGAAGGAATGAACTCCTGCGTGGATACTGCAGGTCTTTAATGAAAATCAGAATGACGCGTTCAACAAGTATGATCAAAGATTACACGCCTAAAGTGAAATCTGATTTAAGATGCCCATGAAAAATATGACATAACTAATAACTTTTTGTGCTTAGATTTTTTTTGCTATACATTGATCAGAAGTGAGGAGTGTTGGACGTGGCTTCAACTTGAGTCCTGTATTTGGCAAAAACTGCAGTTCCTCGAATGGCCACTCGAAGCTGGCTACAGAACAAGTCAGTCTCCATAAGCCTCCATATTAAAACACCAAACCTCACAGCAGAAATAGCTAAAAATGTCAGTTCTCCGTTGGCTCAGCTTACCAGGAACTTGCGCTTCTGTTTCCAGCTGGAGCCCTGGGCATTGGTGTGCCGGTGGGCTTCGGTCGCCATCCGGATCAGCTCCCACTCCGCCGTGTTCGGCTCCGGCCTCGTCTGCAGCGTCCGCACCATCTCCTCCCTCTTCCTCCTCTGTCGGTTCTCCTCAATCAGACGCCGCTTGGCCACGCGCTTCGACTCGTCCAACACCACTGATGGAGGAAGAGAATGCAGTGAGGCTTCAGTGTAGGTTTTCAAAAACACCTGTAAAGTATTTTATCTCATTTTTCATCGATTTGCTTCTTATTTATTGTTTGTCTCCGTTCATGTAGGACTGTTGCACAGCTAAAGATACCAAAGTTGGTGGTTGGTGCTAGATACCAAAGTTATTATCTTAAAAGGCAAAATTCCTGTAGTTGTGACCAGCAAATGTAGAGTGACTGCAGTAGCTCAGTCCATGAGGGAGTTGGCTTGGTGGCCGGTTCAAGGCCAGCATGGACCTCTAACTAACTACTACATGGCTGCCACTCCACCATCTCTCCACATTTGCAAACATCAAGTACCATCAATAAAGTTCTTCTTCTTCTTCGACAGTCTACAGCCAAACTAGCAGCTACAAACTAACATCTGCAACATCTTAAAATGAAATTTAAATAAATCCAATAAGAAAACCTGATTGCATGAAATGTGTTTAGAGTTATTTCAGTCTGGACCGACTGACTGATACACAGAGCCACATCTGTCTACAATTGTGAGCTGTGATTGGACTTTATTTGTCTGAGAGCTTGTTACACTGTTGGCCACAGTGGATGTTTTCAGCAGACGTTTTATTTTACACCTTGTCTATTAAGAAAACAGATAATAGTCATTTATGCACAATGTGACACGATGACTCGAGCAGTTCTTTTAATCACAGAGCTGTGATATCTGAGTACTTTTGAAAATTAATCACTTGAACTTCAGATTTCTTGCAGGATCGGCTACTAAATGCGAGTTTGAAGAACAGATGAATTTATTAGAAATGTTACGAGACATTGAATGACATTCAAAACGTCCAGCGAAATATCAACAGGAAGTCAAAATGAAATGTCAGATATGACTGAATGCTAAAGAGATATGAGAGGACTCTGCTTCGTGGGGAGCTGCTGAGGACAAAATAAATGTCTGTCTTTGTGTTGCTCAGTGCTACATAAAATAATAATATATATGTATATATAGCATATGTTGCTCAGTCTGGTACTCAGTCTGCATAAAACATATCACGTTTATCGTATTTTATATCTTGTTACTATTTGTGTATCGTCCCTCCGTGGTGGCTGTGTGTGTGTGTGTGTGCAGGTCATACACGTCTACAGTCGTTTCTCTGTTTGTTTGTTAGCAGCCACTCGCTGTAACAAATTACAGCACATAAATCCAAAGAAGCTGCTTCAGTTGATGAAATTTACACAGCATCATTTAAGAGCAGTGTGTTTGAAATTAAGTCCAGAAGTTCTGAATCTGTGTTTTCACCAATAATATCCACAGGACAGGATTGAGTGTTGAGTATGTGTGTATATACAGACTTTACATATTCACACACACAGTGGAGATTATAGCTAAATGCTAAAGTCAGTTTACTCACAGTGACCATGCTAATATGCTAATGTTTAGCAGGCACTGCACCAGGTTCACCATCTTAAATGTTAGGCATGCTAACAATTGGTATATAGGTAGGAATGTCTTTAGTTTTGCAGGTATTTAGTCATAAACCAAAAATATTAGACAAATTAAAGGGTCACTTAATAATGGCGCTAGTTTGTTGCTAACATATTTCACATAAAGTCTCCTGGTGGAGCTGGAGGAAAAGTTGTGAGAAAGATTCAAGCTGAATGAATGTCTGGACCAAAGTGGACAGACCGGCTATAGAGCCATGTCCCTGGCATGGCTAAAAATATTTCTCTATCACTCTGTGCTTCAAATAAGTTTTCAACTGTTGCATAACGACAGTCGCAGCCTTCACCTTGTGGATATCTTTGTAAATACTTTGTTGAATGCATGAGCTTGGAATAACTCACAGTCCATGGCCATGCCCACAGAGATGCACTTCTTAAAGCGGCACAGCTGGCACTGGTTGCGGGTGATCTTGTCGATGATGCAGCAGCCTTCGTATTTACACGAGTAAGCGGGGTGGAGGTTCTTCTGGATGGTCCTGCGGAAGAAACCCTGAAGGCGGAGAAAGGAAGTGGAGAAGAAAAGATGGAGAGAGTAAAGTAAAGAAAGTGCAGCAAGAGACAGAAAGAGCATCCAGCGACGGCTCCATAACCTCCAAATGAATCCAATGAAATGTCTTGATTAGCATTAAACAAGTGCATTAAATGGGTCATATCATCACATGGCAGCCTGATGACTGCATGATGATATCCTGCTTGCCAAGAATGGTGAAGTAATGAAGTGATGGCTGATTGGACATCTCTCAGAAAACACTTTTGTTCAGACAGATGAGGAACAGCTTGATTAGAACTACACTGCGGTGGAGGAGGCCGGTGACAAAGAAAACATTTAACTGCTCACTCCCTAAAACCATCTTAGCTGCAAGCCACCCAAACTAAAAAGCAGCTTTGACGATCATAATATAATATTTGTGTGCATCTCCTGAGGGAACAGAGCTCATTTCTGATTTTCAAAGTGAGATTTCAGCGTGCATCGTTTCCCGTGTGAGCACAGCGGGACGCAACGAGAATAGCTGAAGCCATTTTTAGAGCCTGTGAACAGGCTGCTCTACGGGGCGCTAATCACTGGATAATAAACCTCTGCTCAGTGAATAAACACACCCACACCTGCCACTGAGAGGCCTCCTGCTGAGTCATTACAGTACAGTGTAGTAAGCATGAGATCCTTCATTTTTCAAACAGGAAACACAATTTTGCTTTGCTTTGGGTCTTATTTCCTGGATGATGATAAACAATACAGACAACTGAGCCAAATCTTCCACTTTTTTTCCTTTCTCCTGCCAACAATTTTCAAATCCATACCACTGATTGTCTGAGAGCCAAATATGTTTTTTTTCCCAACATCTGGGCAGCTGTTTGCTTCATTCAGCTCCCATCAGTGGAGTGCTGCAGCAAAATGAGCTTCCAGAGACTTGAAATCTGTTGAGACAGATGCTTGTGTCCGACTATTTCTTGGCTCGGAGAGGTCATTTCCTGCTTGTCTGGCAACTGCACGGATTTGAGTCTTTGTGCTAAGCTAAGCTAACTGCCTGCTGGCTCCGGCCTTGTAGTTAATAGACGGAGTGGTATCCACAATCATCAAACTTTGTGCCAGAAAGCAAATGAGCGTAATTCCCAAAATGTCAAACTGTTATTCTTCATGCTCTACAGTAGCCAACTGTTAAACTAACTGTCTGCAAATCACTTGGAGACAGGGAAAATAAGAAAACATGAACTTTTACACAGTGCTGGAGTTTAATTTGAGTCCAACCCACATTCGTACACTGGGGCAGGAAATTAGTATTAATCTGCGGCTGAAAATAATCCCAAACAAATGAATAATAATCCCACCATTTACCAGAATTATGTTTACTAAAGACTGCAGGGCCCAGATATTACTACACCCAATGTTTCTGATCCATTTTCTAGATTCACATCTTCAGTAGGAGCCAGTAGTTTTGGTTCCGAGTGCAAGAGAAAGCAACAAATTCCTTTCTAGTGAACACAAAAGGCTTTTGTACGAGCCTTTAATTGGTTAATTCAACCAGGATAATTAAGTTAGCCGTGACAATACGTGGCAAAGGCTCAGTCGGGAGGACTACTTTTCATGAGCTTGCTTGTTGTTTGGCTTGAGTCAGCTGACTTTAGATGGCCATCCAGGACTGACTCCAGCACTGTGGATGTTGTAGTCATGAATGTTTGTTTTTGTTGTTATGTAAGCTCCACAAAAAACACCACAAAATAACGTATTCATGAAAGACCGCTTGACACCAAGCTCACTGTATGGTTGCTAATCGATGATTGGACGTTACCTTGCAACCCTCACAGGTGATGCAGCGGTAGTGGTAGCCGGTCGCCTTGTCCCCGCACACCACACACGGCTCATCCTTCTCCAAGTAGCTGGGGATGTACCCTGGAACAGAGACACTAAGAGCTATAGGAGAGGAGGAGGAGGAGGAGGAGGAGGAGGAGGAAGAGGAGGAGGTTGAGGAGGAGGAGGAGGAGGTGGTTGAAGAAGAAGACAGGGTTTAATGAGAGCAGGGTGAACAATGAGTATGAGTGAGGGAGGTTCGAGTGGACAGTGAGGATGAGGAGTTAAAGGTAGGGAGAGTTTGAGTGACGGGTGAGGAAGAGAAGACGAAGGGGGGAAGAAGGGGATGAGGGAGGAGGGGGAGGGGCTGAGTGTTATCAAAAGGGCCTCAATGAAGCTCCTGTGCATAGGGCCCCAAAAGACTGTGATACAGTGTGATGGCCCTTGGCCATTTTGTGTTTTTCTGGCCTCTCTGTGCTCCTCCCTTCCTAGGTTCTCCCTGCCTGTCTCCCGCCCACCTCGTTGGGAAGATCCACCCCACCTGTGGCCTCATCTGTAAAAGGCATGGCCTTTCTCTCTCTCTCCTAGATGGCTGGTGCCTCCAGACACCCCTGCGTAGTTCTGTTTTGGTTGATTGTGTTCTGTTAGCTCTTTTTTTCCTCATTATTATACTTAAATTCTGTCCTTTAATAAATTTATAGTTAATTTAACTGGTACTCCCTTCTTGGTTGTGCTCTTGAACGAGCTGGGCATAACAACAGGATCAAGCATACATAAGGCTGGCAGTCTTTTCTGCGCACAGCTGCAGCCTTATGAGGTTTACAGTCGCATTCCACATTCAAGGATTCATGGAATATGCTTTTCATCTCCACTTTTCATTTGCTTCTTTATTTCTCCTTAGAGGTGAAACGTTTCTCTTAGAGCCGCTAAGCCTTTTAACTCACGCTTGTAATGTGTACTCTAACCTCTAAACTGTGCTCAGACGGGACTTCTCCACCCTGTGGTGTGATGTTAAAACTTTCAGGCTTTAGCCTGCAAACTCAACAAATTGTGTTCGGACAAAACAGTTGTGCATGATGAGCTGATTCACACCAGCTAATATGAAGAATTACTTACTTAGTGTTTAGTACAGCATTAAATAAAACATTCATTTTGTCTGTCATGCTCAAAGGTCCAATCTGTGAGTCAGGGATTACCCTATCATTGGGATTTGATTGGACCGGAGCCTTTTAAAATGATTGTCAGGACTTTTAATACAAACACAACACACAAAATTCAAGTATGAACGGTTTCTGACTCTGATCAAGGTCAGTAATATCTGTGAGCACACAAGTAAAAGGCTATTTATCTTATTATGTTAGTCACATAATATTGTTCAGTACGTGAATACATCATTATTTTGGAGTATTCATAATTAGTTGTCATTTTTGCTCATGTGTGATGGGTACAATGAAGATGAAAACTATAAATCACCTTAAATTTGGGTCCAAATGAGTCCAAGTCTTGTACCTTAGCCACCCTGTCTACAGCTCTGCTCAAACAAATATCTTGAGCTCAGGCTTTGGTCACCTAGGTGAGCTAATTTGTCTTCAAAAAAGCCTCTAGTGGAGAGTAGTATCAATGGAATATGATGAGCAGGAGACTACCATTGTAATGGCACCTAGGGGCTCCATTCAGAGCCCGGGGAGGCAGCTGTTGGGTGACGGGCTGCACTGAACACTGACCAAATGAGCCAGCACATTAAAAGACGGCGCCAGAGTGTCTCAAAAGAAACACAATTTCAATAGTGTTCATTCGTTTGTTCGGAGAAGACAACAAAACAAAGAGGCCGAGGCGGAGATGAGAATCCTTACCAGACATACTCTTCACCGAACACTGGCTGTTCTTACTCTTTCTCTTCGGCACATCTGGCCACCTGGAAGGAAGAGGAGGAAGTCATTAGATTGTGGAAGGATTTTAATCATCAATCATACTGCCTCCATTTTTAACTCTAGTTGTGTTTGCAATAAATGAGCTTGGTTAACATTTAAATGATTGTTTTCATTTTTTTAAATTCACTTTATAAAATACAGTTTTCTGGAATGCAGGGTGGCGTCTTCAATGTGTCTAACCAAGGGATTAATCAATTAACAAAAGTTCAGCACTCATCACAAATTACATTTACAAAGCAACTTAACGCTGCAGCTGTAAAAACAACACTGACATCACTTTGGAAAGTTATTATGGCCAACACATTCAGCAGACATGGAGCAACATTATCATTCATTTGACACAGTCACTTCACATTCAGCATTTTTTCTGTTTCGGTCTCCAACAACTTCTGAAAGAAACGTGTAAATGCTGCATTATGTTCACCAGCTATCTGAAAACTTGGTCTCAGTCTCCCTTTTGGTGTGTGGAAGGCATCAGGCAGTGGGTTTTAACTGCCTCATTGAAACAAGGTTAACAAGAGCGAAATCTGGAGACTGAGAAACAAAACAATGAGCTCAATGAAGCTAAAATGCTACACAGAACTGTAGAGTTGGCTGATAACCCAGTTAACATGGCAACATTGACTTAATGCTGAAATTCCATCAGAATCATTGTTTTGGTTGAAGTTGAATAATTAGTGATAAAGGCAACATAAAATGTTTTATTCAGTGTTGATTCAATGTTGATTCAGTGTCGGTCTACTATCTGGGGATTGGTTTAATTAATGTTATCTCAATGTTGGTTAAATGATAAAACAGCGATTGATTTGAAGTTGAACTGACATGGATTTTATGACAGTCCTGATCTATTTTTCATCACTGAAATAACTTTAATCATTTCAGGGTTCAAACCTGATGAAAAATCTATGTTATATTTCAGTGCTGATTCAATGACAGTTTTGTTGATCTGCTGTCTGGGAATTCTTTACAGATTTGTCACTGGAGTAACTTTTCACATTACAGGCATTCTTTATGTAAAAATACTGATCAGCACACTTTAAGCTAACTGATTTTGTGATATGCTGCTGAGCGATGGCTGATTCAAGCTTTTAAGTAGTTGCCTACTTTAACCAAAAATGTTAGAACCTTTAAAAGGACCAGTGTGTAGGGTTTAGTGCCATCTAGTGTTGTAGTTTCTGACTCTCCCTCCTGTTGCAAGTGTGACGGAGAAACAATGGCGTCTGCGAAATGTGTTAAAAACACAACGTCCTATCTGGAGACAGTATTAGGTTTGTCCGTTCTGTTCAACATGGTGGATTCAATGGGAGATGCGTCTTTACATGACACGCTGGTCCTTTAATGTCTCATGTCTGGCTGGCTGTTCGACTCCAGCCGTCTTCTCTACCTTGACAAACAACCAAAAAGAGGAATTATCCTTGTCTGAAAATGACAGTGTTTGTGTGAGACGGCTTGTGGACTGGCTGGTGGCATGTATGCATGGCTGAAGTTTGCCTGGCTGCACATGAAAGCCCTCTAAACAGCTCGACTGGAGGGATGTCTGAGTCAATTTTCTCTATCTGATCTTTTTTTCTTCTCTGCTGCCGTTTTCATGAATTCATTTTCTGCCTTCTGCATATCATCCATTTTCAGCATATATAGAGGCACGAGTAGTGCTGTCAGTGTCTCTCTGAATACTCACAAATGAATGAATGAAGGAATCATATCTAGAGCAGTGATACCCACTTTGTCCATATGGAGACTACACACACACACACACACACACACACACACACACACACACACACACACACACACACACACACACACACACACAATGCAGGATATGCATAATTCATTCAGTCATCTCTTCCCCACCTCATATCTCTTTCTATAATTCTCTATCCCTTCCTCTTGTCTCACTCTCACAGGATGGTGCTTCCATTTGCTCCTGGCGATAGATTTGGATTACTGTCCTCTCTACCTCCCTTTTTTCTGTCTATCCCCACATTTGACTGTTTGCTCCGGACCCCTCCCATCCCCGTTTCCCCTTATCCCCTCCATAAAATCTAATTCTTTCTCCATCCGTCCCTCCCACTTTGGCTACTCTTTGGTATTTCTTTGTGTTTGCTCCCTCAAACTTCCCTCCTTTCCTCCCAGTTATTTCTGTCCCCCCCTCTTCTCTCTCTCCTCCACCCCATCTCTCTCATCTCCTCTTTAAACTTCCATCAGCAGTATTTGGTAACACCGCCTTCTCCCTTGTTCACCTCCCTCCCTCCATTCCTCTCTCTGGCTGTCAAATCCACTTTCTTCTTCCAACCAAAAAAAGAAAAAGAAAAAAAGAAAAATGCTCTGACGTTTCTTTCTTGGTTCTTGCTGCTCTTCACAGTTGAGCAAACCTATTAATTTACTGCTATGCACATGGCCAGGCAGTAACACGGTGAGAAACTGCCTGCTGTGGTTGCTGCTCACTGTGACGTGAGCGACATAATAGAAAACCCACATTATGATTTCTGCAGCTACTGAAACCAACAGCAAAAATGTGGAACAAAATATGCTTAAAGTATCACTCCAGTATTACACTCTATATAAAAATAAGTATACAGCTAAATAAAAAAAAAGTGCTGTCTGATTTAAAGCTGCAGTGATTCATTTCTGCTCACTAGGGGGCGGCAGAACAAGTTGAAAACTTTGTAACATTGTTGAGGTGAACCATGAATGGATTTTACTGGACGTGGACCTAAAGTTGGTTGCTGAATATGTAGTTGTGTTTCTCCTCCGGGTCCCGCACTCGACACGTAGACTTTACATTATGATGACATCACAGATTAAATCACTTTTACCGGTTCAAGGAAAGTTTTACAAATATGAAAAGTCCATGAATGAAAAATTCATAATAGAAAGACTATAGATAGATAATAATTTGTTTGCAGGTGCAGGTTTTACAGAAGTCTCCTTTATAATGGTGGTTTATAATTTTTCGCTGCACGTCGTGTCCAGGTCTTATTATTTAATTCTCATGTTTGTGGTTAATGTAGAATGAACACTTGACAATTTACATATGGAAAATATTTAGGGGGATGTATTGGGAGAAAACAGTGGTGGCAGCATGGCGTTGCACTGTCGTGCACAGCATTCTGTTTTGTCTTTTGCCACTATGACGGCTGAAATGACATCTGTAGCTAACGTGCTAATTCAGCTGGTATTATCTTCATGAGTTGCTGGAAAACAACATATCCAGCAGACCTTTTCATTTTTCTCTGATTGCCATCGTGGGTAATTTGTGCTTGTTCGGTGGACATGCTGATGTTTGGAGAGTATTCTATTCTGTACACATTTGCTCTTGTATTTCTGGTTATGAAGATGGTAAGAAAAAAACCACCACCATCCAAATTTGACACCTTTCACAACACACATTGTTTCATTCATTGTAGTTATTGAACATATTGATTAGTGCAGCTTTAAATCCACTGTGTATTTATCTTTGTAATTATCTAGACCTGACAAACACTGGCTTTAAATACATCACATGGTACTGTCAGTCATAGTACCCCACACACACACACACACACACACACACACACACACACACACACAGTGAAAACAGCAGAAATCAGCTGATTGTCAGGCCACAGGCTCGACTGATAAGACAGCATGTTCATTTTGAGAAATCTAAATGAATATAATGCAGGGAGTTTCCCTCCTAACTACTTTAGCAAAAAGAATGATAGCAACAAATTAGTTCATAAAAAGGACTTTAAGCATCATGTGAATAAGGAGATGATTTGTTTTATTTGGGAATTCCAACATTATATTAGATAAAAGCATTTTAATGCGATAACTGTTTGGAAATCCAATTTTTGGACGACTTTTAAGAACTCCACTCTAATATCTCTGTCTCAAAACAGCGAGAAGGACAAACAGAGGCGAACCCTCCTTAACTGCACTCAGCACACGTTTCTTACTTTTATCTCTGCAAACATGCAGTGCAGGATATGGATGTCAACAGAGGCACACACCCACTGTTGGCACACAAATACCACTCAGAAACATATTCATATATATACACACACAAACACACTGACCTGTTGATGCAGTATGGCTGTAATATATGCATGTTGCCTTCTTTGCCTTCACCAGAGGGAGGAGAATGTCACCCAGCAGCTCTTTCTGCAGTTTTAACCTCCCCGGCAGTCGACTCGAGTCAATAAACCTGTCCCGCTCTGCCTTGTTTACACAAATACAGACTGTGGCTTCTTCGCTTGATTAATATTGTGATAGTTCCACTTCTGGCTGTGGGTACCAACAGCTTTTGTTGATGTATAAATCTCTAAGGGGAGGTCCTTCATTCTCCTGCCAACCGACCTCCCAGTGAGAACTTGAGCCGATCCTGGTGCGAGTACAGTAGAGAGCTGAGCGCAGCGCGACCTCGAGCCGCTGGTATCAGCTGAGATATCTGAGGCGATAGTAGCTCTGCTTCAGACCTGCTGCTAGGAGGAATGGCTACTCTGTTTATCTCCCTCTGCCCCCTCCCTCTCCCTCTCCCTCTCCGTCTCCCTCTCTCTTGTCCAGCCCCCCCTCCCTCGTCTGTGTGTGCATGTGGAGTTCCTCCCCTGGTGACATGCTCTCTGTCATCACAATAAACCTTGTCATGCTCCGCTTTACCTTGTCCAGCCCCTCTCTGCTCCCTGTGCCCTCTCATCCTTGCTTTTCTGTATTTGACTTTTCTTCTTGCCTGACTTCTTCTTCTCTTTCTTAATTCTTAATTTGTCATGTTATTATTTTTTACATTTATTTTTACCCCCTTCGTGCCCTCTTTGTTTCCATTCCGCTATTTTCATTTTGTCCCTGAGGAGAAACCAAAAAAAAGAAAGTTGCCTCTCGACATCCAAACTCACTTAAGCTTTAATGCTAACTTGATTACATAATGGCAGGCTGATGCAGTCTCCCCAGTTTAGCTGAGTGAAGTCTTATGAGGACAAAGAGATGTTGATAACTCATCAATTGAATTAGAGCGCTCTATGATCTCTTTTCGCTCCGAGTGTTATCATAAGCAGTTATTGTTGAAGGCCACAGTGACAGCTGGATACGACACTACCTTGAGGAGTGTAGCTGAATGGTTTTCTAGCTGGGTTCATCCCAGGTGTGAAAGCTGCGCAGCATGTTAAGCGACCTCAGATACTGTAAATTCTCAAATAAAAGCATTCCAGTAATAGCCAGGGGCGTGGCTGGCACACATAAAAAGGCTTGCTGCTATTAAAGGCTGGGCAGACACACTGAAGGGGGTTAGCTCACGTGGTACAATTAGCGTAAAGTCCACTTCCACAGCACAGAGGCCGTCAACATATCAACAAAGCCAAAAACTGACACCAAATGTTTGGTTTTTAAGAAAAATATTCAGTCATGACATCCAGTTTCAACATTTGACCTGTGCAGGAAGTGTTGCTGAACTTTCATTGACAGCTTATCAGTGCAAAGAGGAAGTGATTGGAAATGATATGTGAAAGGACGAGCATCGCGGTTAAAAATAGAAACTGAGCAAGAGAGTGACGAGTGTGACGCGACTCTGTTGAACAAATGATACCGGTGTTGCAGAAATGCATCCATCTAATGAGCGTTGAGATGTTTCAGTGTAGGGTTAGCGCTAACCCCTAACCCTAGCCCTTCCATCCACAGATAGCTAGGCAGAGATCTTACTAAAATATGAGAAAATACAGCTTGTCGAATAAGCCTGTCTTAAACCATGGGGCTGGACTAACAAGACACGAGACATCAGGAACAAATACGAGCATCAGGGGTGGTTTTTTCTGCAGCTCAGGCGTGTAAATCAACCTTTAACCTGCGATAGAAAAAATGAATCCTCTAAAAGCAAAGAAAAGGTTACCTCCTGAAGAAACTGCTGACCATTCGGTGCCTTGCACGGAAGCCAATGCCAATGAGGGCTTCTAAGAACAAAAAGGTGCTATAAAAGTACACTCCATTTACCCTTTACCTTTTGAAAATGACTGAATGTTGACTTCAGTGACAAATCTGAGAGGTGTGCAGCAAGGTTTGGTGTCCTTATTCTTTACATAGCAGAACATAGCTCAGAAACCATGGGGCTGACCTAACAAGACACGAGGTGTCAGGAACAAATACGAGCATCAGGGGTGGTTTTCTCTGCAGCTGAGGCGTGTAAATCAACCTTTAACCTGCAACAGAAAAAACCTGAATCCTCTAGAAGTAAAGAAAAGACAGTGGACATGATTCATACTCCTGGTACTGGAATAACTTCATTGCAGAAAGGAGCTCTGCCAGCTATGGATGAAATTAAGTAATAAATACATTTTCTCCTTCAAATAGATTAGCTTGAAACATGAAGGCAAAATGCTAACCTATTAAACATTTATATTTAGCCTAGCAGCAACTGCAACCGCAAGGGAGAATACAAGGACAGAGTGCTCGTCCGGTGAGAAAGTACAGTGCACGAAATCCTTGACGAAGGCGCGACGAAGCCAAAGCCGTAAACGAGTTCCCTAAGTGTTAATTAGTATTAGATTTGATTACCTTTTATCTTCCGTCCCTCGTGAATTAATGTTGACAGACATACACAGTGCAACCATTCATAAAAAAAGACTGTTGTTGGATGTTTCAATGTTTTTCTCTGTGGACTGTCACAACTGTCAGCGAACAGGTCACTTTTATATCAATGCTGAATGTCTGACTTTGGATTCTTCTTCTCTCTTCCTCCTTCCTCTCCTTTCATACCACTCCTTCCTCCTCCCCTGACTTCCTCTAACATCTCACACTTTAGTGACAATGTCGCCCCTTTTGTCAGGCCTCGACCACACACTGACAGTTTTAGCAACACCTCAAGGTACCACACATGAATCTATCTCTCACATGCCTGCTGACGGAAGAGTTGGAAACGGAATTCGAAAAGATTTCTGGTGTTTAACGGATGTTAATCAATCACACACACACACACACACACACACACACACACACACACATAGATGCTGTCATGTCACTAGTGCTGGTACATTCATGTTGCCGATGCTGCCTGACAATTGTTCCTAGAGGCCCGGCTAGGCTGACAACAATTAACTGATCAACTGATACCACTCTCATGTTTGCATAGTAAATATGAAGCTACTGCCAGCTTAGGACAAAGATTGAAAACAGGGCAACAGCTAGCTCAAACTCTGTCTTAAAGTAAGGTGTCACTTATGGGTACAGATTAATCTAACAAGATTTAAGATGTTAATTAATGAGATTTAGTGGCGCTGAACAGCAAATCACTTGGATAAAGGCATCAAGAAGATGGCAGCTTGGCCCTCTCCCTCAGGGAGAGGTTATCTGGCTGGCACTGCTCCGAGAGATCTCTTCACGTCTGCCCAACATGCCGAAAGCACTGCCGCTGGAGATCAAGACAACAACTGTTGTTGATGGGTTTTGCAGTTTCGGTGCAGGCAAACGGGTCCAAGCAGAGGACAATGAGTGCAAGCGAGAACATAGAATCAACAACATACATCAGAGAGTCCACAAGATCTCATGTGATGGACCGTCACGGTCAGAGAGTGCCATTACAATTGAATTGGAGAGAAAACCTGCCTGCAACCATGACAATGTGATGTCATGCTATCATGTGAAGCCTGGGGTTAGCTTGGTGTGATGAGAGTGGGCAGTCACATGAGTGGTCCTGTGGTTAACGGTAAGACAAAGTGCTAGAGGCTACATTAGCCGCCATTAGCATAACGCAACACTAAAATGCTGGTAGTCCAGTTGCATTGTGGGTAATGTTGGCACCAGGTTTTGATCAATGAGTGTGACCAAGAAGACAAAAGTCAGTGTTTGGTGTAGGGACAAGCTTTTTCGTTCATCACTTTCAGGTGATGCTGCCATCATCTGTTGCCCGTAGAAAGGGGCGGCCGAGGCAGAACAGGTCATCCACCAATCAGATGATCACTGGTTTGATCCCCAGTTCCCCCAGTCTGCATGTCCTTGGGCAAGATAGGGGGCAGTATCCAGAAGGCTGCACGTGAATGGTTCATCCATATGAATGGTTGGCTCGTAAAAAACTGATGAGCAGTCAATGCCACGCCAGTGAATGGGTGAACGGGATATGTAGTGTAAAAGCGCTTTGAGTGGTTGGAAGCCATTTCATTTACCATTTAAAAATGACTGAACATTGAGTTCAGGGACAAATCAGGGAGAGGTGTGCAGTGCTCACAGTAGCCCCGCCTATTCTTTACACAGGAGAACAATGGCTCAAGCAAGAAACACGGTGACAGGAACAAATATGAGCATCAGGGGTGAAAACTCATTTTATCCCCTGTAGTGTGTCTTAATGGAAAACACAGCATCAGGGATCAAGACGACGACCTCCTGGTTTCACAATTTCTACATTGTGTTCTGTCATTTTGATCTAAAGGAGGAAAGAGTTCTTTTCCAAGAACAACTCTGAACGCGGTGAAGCAAAAGGGGGAATGATTGTTGGTGCCGTCACGTAGAAGAGTGAAGTTGATCCCTGCCATCATCTTTCTCATCATCCTCTGTGAGTTTCATAAGTTGAGAGACACACACCTTCTTTCTTGAACCATGTCATCGTGAACACCAGGAAACAACAGATTTATTCACGTCTTGGTATAAAAATCCCTCACTATTTCATCATTTGTTTCCTTCACACACTTCAGTAGATTATATGGCAAAGACGCTCGACAGCTGTGCATTAACGTTTCTGCTGTTTCAGCTAATGAACTCAATGTACAGCTACAGAGAGGTTACCTGAGGACAAGGCCTTACTGAGAGAAGAAGAATGGCCCTCTGTTCCTTTTACCTACAGAGCCATGTTACTGGTATAGTCAGCAGTCTCTGAGTAAACAAACAGATACTTGCAAGTGGTAGAAGCAGGAAACGAGCAATCTCTAATATTAATGCTATTAATACTTTTCTTCCAGGAAAAAAAGCATCAAAAGAATAATGTAATCCAATGTTTCCATAGCTTTAATAACCCCCGTGTGAATGTTCTTTACCATGATTATAAGTCTGTATGCCAGTTTGAGCAACTGCCACCATCAACGCCAAGCAAAAGCTCAGACGAGAGGAATATGTTTTGGCTCTTTAGCAGTGATGAAATCAGCTCCTTTGTGATCTCAACATGCTGTACTCGAAACAACTTATTTTTATCTCGAGGTTTTGTTCTAATATTCCAACAGACATGTTAACAGATACCTAACTCCACAATATATGTTCACAGCTTTTGGTTATGATCCACGTCTGTCTTAATAGTAAAAATTTAATCAGGATATTTTGACCAATGTGTATTCCCATTTCTAAATTGTTTCAAATTTCATTGAATTGAACTATTTCATTGTGAGAAATAATGTGACACTGTGGTGCATACAGCTGAATAAAGCTCGGTGACTAGATGATTCTTGGAGAAATTCAGAGTTAACTTCTCACATTTCTCTGCACGCAGACTTTCAACAGATACGCAGTTGTTCATCTTTTGATTTCTCATGCATATACGAGGTCTGGCAGTGCTGCAACTGTGAGTCACAACACTGAAAGAAATGTCTATGGGAAAAAATGAACTTTTATCCAGAAACTTATGCAGAGTGACACGTCTTCTCTGACTGACTTCATCAATTTAAACTCATCAAGTTGATAGTTTTATATGGGAAACTAATTTGTAACTGTTCCCTCCATGTGCCAGGCACAATTAAATACCTTCTGTTACTCATCTTATTTGTCTACTGCACAAAAATGCAACATACTTATTGACAATATGAAATAAAAGCCCTTGAAAGCACAGGCACATATATGCACATGTATGTATGTATGTGTCATGACTAGAGATAAATCCTTCTATTTAGATGTTAATTGAATTGAAATGCTGAAAGCCAACTGTCTCCTCAAATATTCAGAGGCTTCACACTGCAGTTAATTCTGACACACACACACACACACACACACACACACACACACACACACACACACACACACACACACACGCCAAATTCTATTTCAGCATCCTCTACTCCAGGCTATGTGAAGGTTTTCATCAACATCTCTGTGTGCGTGAATGTGTGTTTGTGTGTGTGTGTGTGTGTGTGTGTGTATCCATAGTGCTCCGTGACTCAAATCACAGAGGGGAGGGCATGACGGCATGAGGCAGCACTCACAAGAACACGTGCATGCTCAATGACACCGAGAAACACACACACACACATAAATACGCACATGCGCACAAAGACAAAGCGACAATCCCCTGTTGATGTCACATATTGAGGCGTCCTGATCTGTCCTCTGCTTTCTGTGGCTCCATCTGCCCTCGCTGCTCCTAATCCAGCCCCTCTCCACTCCGCTAACCCACACATGCATGCATATTCACGCACACACTCCTATGACTGCATATACATGCACACACACACACACACACACACACAAACATCCCCGCTGGCAGAAAAAGGTTGATACGCCTCCGTGCGCTCGCTCATGTTCAATAATACAAACCCATCTGCTCACATGAGGATATACACACATGCATGTGGTGCGCACTCAAATTGGAGAGGCCTCTGCCAAAGCCTAATTACCTCCCCAGGTAGATGCTACTTTAACTACGTCACGCAGTATCTACATACGGGTTGCCATGGTGATGGTCGAAGCAAAGGTCATGGGGAAAACCTCTCTTTCTGCTGAGAGCATGAATGTTAAACATATGAATAATGAGTCAGGACAAAGCCTGGCCGTTGACCTCGTGGTCGTGTAAGGTGAATGAGGTCGCAGAATTGATAGGTTTTCAATGCAACCTTTCACTCCTGAAAGCACGCCAGAGTACGAATATTGAGGTATGCACAACAACTGAACAACTGTTCTCAGGCTGAATTGAGGCCAAGCTGGGAAAGATATTCAGAGCAAGGACCTGAACCCTGCCTGGGCTTAATACACAAACACAAGACCCCAAAAGTCTGTAGGAACAACAACAGCACGACACACACGATATTTATGAAATTAAGAATGATGAAATAAAATCTAAGAATAATGATAATAAAGAGTTGAGTTTTAACCATTTCTTGAATCATTTTTAAATTATTGTGTCCTTTATAAATTTGACACAGTTTATTCATTTGATGATGGGGCATAACTCGCTCTGTGTGTCAGCTCTGAAGTCTTTTTTTTATTAATTCAATGAAGCGACAAGGGCAGCATGTGAGAGTGTGTGTGTGTGTGTGTGTGTGTGTCTGCACGTGCTGGGGAAACAGAAAAAGCACAGATGGCAGCATGATGGATTGTGTAGCCATCTCTTCTACCTCTCCCAAAAACACACTGAACACACTGTATTCTCATGTTAATAACCATTTGTTCATTTTCTGCTCTTTCTTTCATCAGAGCATCAGCTCACTGTGAAATACATCCACACCTATGTCCACCCAAGTATATGTTTATGTATGCATGTACTGCGATGATTTGAGGTGGTGTTGACGCAACTCAACAGTGCATACTTTCATCCAACTATCCATCAATCCATCCATCCATGCCTGCAGCTATTCTTTCATCATTCAAATCCACCGTTAATCTCTGCTCTGCTTTCATGTTGACATCAAAGATGGACACACACATGCAGATGTACATCACATTTTGGTCAACACACACACTCTCTCTGTGTCTCACCCTTTCTCCTCTCCCTCTGATGAGTTGCTATCCTGCTTGCTCGACATTGGCTCAGCGTGGCCTCAGTCCCGCCAGGCAGCCAATCACAGGACAATGAGGCGGACCTCGACCTCGCCAGCCTGCTTAGCATTCGCCGGCAGCCCCTTCAATAGACAGCCATCTGAGAATCTGGGTGGCGATTGGCTGGGAAGAGCACGGTGGGCGGGACATCAGTGAAAGCAAAAGAAAGCTGGAGAGGCAGAGAGAGAAGAGAGTGAGACACATATTACATTTTATACACAAACTATTATGTCACAGTACATGGAGCCTCTTTGCACACGATAAAATCATGCAGACAAGAAAATATTTCAGGTTTTTAAACATCTTTTACTTCCAGACTTTCAGTTTAGTTCATCTCATTATGTAATCACAAGGCTGGAGAGAGGACTGGTCCTTCAAAGACTGACATGATATCAGTCGTCAGCTAAGGAAAACCTCTTGCTGCAACTAATGATTATTTTCATAATCAATGCTGGTTATTCTCTCAATTCATTGATCAATCAGCTGGTCTGTGATATGAAAATAATGACAAATGTCACTCACATCTGTCTTAAACATACAGTACGGTGACTATTCAAATGTCGACCAAAGTCAAAAACCCAAACTCTCACAGTGGAAAAGCTACAACCAGTGAATGTTTGACATCTTCCCCCAAAATAAACGACTTTAATGATGAATCAATAATTCATTTTCTCTTGATTGACAGCCAAACCCACCATTTTTTTTCTCCTCCATGTCTGAAGAGGTGAAAGAGCATGACAGAGGAGCTTTTTACAGCGGGATTTGAGATGTGCTGCCATATGTCTTCATACATTATGAATGAACTGTATCTTTTCATGTTTTTTTTTCAGAGTTTGAACTTTTAAAGACCAGGAACGGATAAAAACGTGTGTGTGTCTTCACATTGTCCAGTGATCCTGCCTTTAATGCATGAATAGAAGAGAGTGTAATAAGAGTGTACAGGTCTGTGAGGCTGCAGGTATGTTCGCCATCTTATTTCTATTAGCTCTAAATACAAAGTGCAGCTGAGGCTGATGGGAGGACAATCCATGAATTAAAGGTTTCACAGAGGATCAGTAAAAGTTCATAAAAGCATTCCCTTAACTCATTTATTTATGTCCCCATTAATGACCTATGTGTATTTATTTCTTTATTAATGCATTTTATTCAAGTGTTTCTTTGTAGACGAATGTCTCTTTTATTTATGGCATATCATATTCAATGATTTATGTATTCATTCCAGTAATTCAATCCACTTTCCTCCTCCATACGTCTGACCTAGAGAGTTATATAAAGCTGCCCAGCTCAGTGGGAACACAAACAAAGTAACCCAACAGACTTAACCCAGTATTTGAGAAGGATAAAGAAGCCCAGCATGTTCGATGGTTCAGTTTGTGAACAGGCCTGCGAGTTTGACAAACAGAACGTATTGGGTTCTTTCATTAAAGGAGGCAAATGTCCGGACTGTATTTATAGATGTTGCGTCAAAGTGATCTGGAGTGTCTTCAGTTCAGAGTGATAAATGTTGTTATGACACTCCGGACTGCTCAAATCAAATTATCTTCGACTTAAAGGGACAAACTCCAGAGGTCAGCTCCTTTGACCCCCGTTCATTCTTTAATTTCCTCATTCGATACTTTAAACAGACATCCGCTTTCACAATACAGCCTGTGTTGACTGTGCTCCGTTCACCACTACAATCCGACATCTATTAGAGGAAACAGACTCCAGCCAAATCGAATTTACTATAAGCTACTTACAAATCCTCTGAAAAGAATTTAGGGTACATTGTTTGTTCGGCTTTTTGTTCCTCCTATGTGGCTAAAGTTCACAGCTACAGTTAGACCATGCACATTTTTTAAAGAATAAGTGTCCCTGTCAGGTTGTTGTGGTTTCATTTTCTAAACGTTTGCCAAAAGCATGTTTAAATTTTGCTGACACAGGCCTGAAAGAATGAAGATAAAGTGAAAAACAACATTAAATTCTAAACATATGTGGAGGCTTCATGAAACCTGAAGGGTAATATAAAGAAAAATACAGTTCTCCACCAGGCACACAGGCTGACTCATATAAACCAAAGCATATGATTGTTTCAAGCTTGAGAAGGTGTTGTTTTTCTTCATTCTTCAACAGTGACAACAGTTCAACAGCTAATCTCAAGAGGTTGGAGGGGAAAACCAAATGATTGTAGTAATACTATGAGGTGACAGTTTGAAGAATTTCTTTTTCTTTATTTTTTTAGCCTCAGCGTATGACAATGTCTGTTGGTGGTTCAGTCGAAGCATTTGTGAAATAGTGTGCCAGTGTCAAGCTAGGTCTTTAGACGACACTGACTTTGGTGATCTCCGGACTTAGTAAGTAAGTAAAATGTCTAGTGTTGCATACTGTTGCTGTACATTTGTGTTCATGTCATAGTTTCATATACTGCCAAGTGTAATATGCACCAGTGTTGTAGTCAAGACCAACTAAACTGAGACCGTCATGACCAAGACTTTGAGGGGTTGAGACCAACATCAAGGTATTGTGAAACAGAGCCAAGACCAGACAGTATATAGCCTACTTAGGTAGCTTATATTCACGAAAACCCTTTGGGTGAAGCACCTTCGCTGCACTGAGTCACCTCATTAAGTGTCCCCTTGTAAAAAGTATTTACGTACCGGCGTGTGTTCTTTTGGATGTTTTATTCCAGAAGATTTGGCTGACGTCTCCTCCCAGACAGTTGACAATGAATAAATCAGACAATATGACCTGTCCTAAACTAAAATCCCTCAGAGTCTGCTTTGCCTGAGACTGAAAAAAATGCAGCTGATTCCAAGGCCTTTAAAAAGACCGAATTTCAAGTACTACAACACTGGTACTGTATGCACAGAAGTGAAGTACTGTATTTCAGTTCAGTGTTCAATTCACATCAAACAGTCACATCAAACCACAGCCATTCACTGTACTTCCATTCTTTAATGACCTCTTTGTATAGAGGCCGACTGATTCTGGCCAACATTCTTCATTTATTTGCAATGATGATAGCACTTGTATGGCATTATGTTTTCATATCAAGGACAACATATACACCAATACCAATATATCTATGAGAGGGCAATATTGGCCGATGAAATCAATGGCATTTAATTTTGAGTTTGGTGTTGTTAAATATTGGCAAACAGCTATAGCAATACAGATTATACTACTAATAGTTTGTGTCTGATAACAATGCTAATCTCCGGGGAACAGTGACTATACCTAAATCTTACCAGTGGCATGTTCTGTCCATGCCATGCGGAGTGCAGCTGCACTTACAACCCAGAGTCCAGCAGACCTCTTTTTGATTGACTCAATTATCAATATTTGTCTTTCTACCATGACCACAGACAGTACTTGATTCTGACTGGCCGGAGGGTGTGAGCAGATTTCAGAGCGGTGGATGTTCCAACATCTTGTCAGTGACGTCAAATCCAATCCAAATCAAAGAAAACAGGCTGAGCTTCTTCCTGCGAAAGTTTTGGCTCTCGACTCTAACAGACAGGCTTTTTTAGGACTGCTTCTCAAGGTTTGACAAAGTTCTCATTGAATAAAGCAATCCTGCTTATTACTCATTATTAACTGTGTCATGTTTCTATGACTGCAGGGTTCAGAGTGGATTATCCTGCTAACACCATGGACACTTGCCAGAGATTAAAATATTACTGTCCATTCATAGTTTGTGGCAACACTCTTTTGGTGAGCTGCTGTATGTATGTCAGATGAATCATTTTAATGTGTCACCTGTTTTAATAAAACTAAGCTATCATATAACTAATACAAAAAAAATTGCTGGTCACTCCACGTTTGAATAAAACAAACAAATCCATCATCATCATCATCATCATCATCATCCCACTTCGGCTGTTTGCATATTACCGTGCACGGAGCAGAGAGTGCCAGATGAGGGCACCAGAGTCGCAGGAGGTCTGGATACAACACGACCTGAGCTGACCTGCTCCCTGCACAGGCCCTCACATCATTTAGCATGGCCACTGAACAAAGTGGAACATAGCTGCTGATGAAGATTGACGGATTGACTGTCTAAATGTATGCGCAAGAGTTTGCATGCGTACTTCGAGAGTTCCGGATGATAATTATAAATGGACCGTACTTATATAACATCTTCAAGGCGCTTTTACACCGCATACCACGTTCACGCCTCATGTAGATCAGTCATGCCTATGGTTCAGAATCAATGTTCAATAAGATGACATGGAATGTCATGCAAATAACACTGACACTGAGTTACTGGGGTCATCATGTCAGGTCACTATGTGGTCATACTATAGGAAACTTTATGGAACGAGTCACGAGTTTCAACCCAAACATCTTTAATGGAAAATAACTGCACAGCTGTAGATAAATGATCTCTAACCTCACGGTGTTCTTTGTAGCCATGCTTTAATGATCACTTCCATTTATAAACCTGTCGCTTATTTGCTTAATCTATAATATATAACTCATGTGAAAAATGTCCATAAAACGTTCTAAAGTCCAAGGTGTGTTCACATGTCTAAAGACATCTCAAGACAATGCTCTAAGACCCAAAGATACATTTACATTGATGGAAAATCAGAGAAAATCTGTAATTATTTCAATCTGAATAATTAATAAAGCTGTTTTTGCTTAATAATGAACTCAATCGACGATCAAACTCGCTGTTGATAGATTAAACTATTAATCGTCTGATCATTTCATCTCTAGTTTTAGTTTTATTGATTTATTGTTCATATTGTAGTCTTTAAAATATCAGAAAATAATCAAAAATATCTTGGACAGTTTTCCAAACCTGAATTCTATAAAAGTGATGTTACTTACTTACTTAATAAATGAATGAATAATTGGTTATGAAAATGGCTGGTAGTCGGTTTTCTGTCAATGGACTAAACAAAAAAAGAGGCATGAGCTACATGATGTGTTTGTAGGATGAACTCTATGTTTTGAGTCTTCTAAAGCCTTCCTTATCTTATATGAAAATGTATCTGCCTGGATACGTTTTATGATGCTGCTTTGCATTAAACCCCGGGAGTATAAAGGAAGCTGAGGCGAGCTCCACTTCTCCAGATGTGACAGTAGATGGCATCAGAGTGTGAGAGATCAGATGGGCCAAGTCCAACAAGAAAAACATTTGATTTAAGATTTGATTGCCACTTAGGACAATTACAATCAATCTGAGCTGGAGTACTTCCAGGTTTCCAGATCAAGATTTAATTATTCATGAAAACACACACAGAAAAGGAAATGAAACAATACAAGAAATAAATAAGAAAACGGAGACAGTACATTAGTCATAGAATTAAATTAAGCTTGTGAGATCCATGTGGAATGAAATATGTCAAAATGCTCATGATTAGTGATAAAGAATATCAATGGAAAATGATTTACAGATATGTGTCGGCCCCAAAAGAACAATAAAACCAGAACAATCTGCAAACCATTACAAGTTTTCTGCTAATGTTTTTCTTTTCATCCGTTTTGGAAGTTTCCTTGCAAATGAATTCCAAGACTGCAGTAACATCAGAACCTTCCTGAATATTCTTTATGTTCAGGCAGGACATGTATGACTGCACGCTGATTTTGTGAGGATGCTGATTAAAGGACGTGTATGAAATGAAAAAAAAAAAACCCCTGCAGACTAAAATTACAAACAGAAACATCTGAAGAAAGATGACGCCCACGTCTACAAGCAATCTTAAGTCTTTGATACAAAAAGAATGCTTCGCAAATCTCACCCTACCTTGCATCGTGTGATCTACACCATTGTCCTTTTTTGCCACTGCTTAGAACTTTTATCTGCAACAATGTTATTCTCACATTAAACTGTGAGGAAACAAAATATATTGAAGAAAATGAAAAAAAAAAAAAAAAGTCAATCCTCCAACTCTGACTCCAGAACTTGCCTGAGAATAATCAAGTTTTTAAGTTTTCTTCAGTACAATCAATTTTATTTATATGGCACCAGATCATAACAGAAGTTATCTCGTGGCACTTACAATATAGAGCAGGTCTAGATTTGTCTGCATTGTCTACAGAGACTCAACAATTCCCACCATGAGCACTTGGCGACAGTGGCGAGGAAAAACCTCCTTTAAGGGGCAGAAACTTCGGGCAGAACCTTGCTCATTGGTAGGCAACCAGTATCCAAGTAACTTGATGACAGTTTGCAATACACCCATGGGTGTATTGCAAACAGGAGTTGGTCAGTTCATTCAGACACACTTTTAATGGCGGCAATCTGACAAAATGTACTTTTGTCTTTGAAAACATCAGTTTTCAAGAAAAGCAAAGCACCTTGCTCTGTACAGAACAAAAGATTCAACAGACTAATTACTAATTACCATGTACTGGACAGAATTTGAACAAATAACATGTGAAGCAAAGAAGAATTCCTCTCAGTTTACTGAACGTTCAGTGTTTTCTGTATTAGACGTGATTTTTGAGATCTTCATGCTTAATGTTCTCTTTGCGTTGAGAACAAACACTGTTCAGTTCTACCCACACAGAGATCAATTTGAATACGACTGTGTTCAAATAAGAGTGTGTGTGGACATGTACACAGTGGTGTTCATTTGTGTTTAGCAGATCTTCTATTCTTTTTTTCTTTTGTTTTATTCCCTCAACATTTCTTTTCCTAACTATTATGAATAAAACATTAAAACAAGTGAAATACTGTACAGACAGATCAGTCTGTGCACTCTGCTGTATACACACTGTACCTGACTGTCTGGGTTTGGCAATTAAGACACACACACATGAAACACATTCTCCACCAACACACACTGCGGAAACCACAAACACACCTGCAGTCTGAGAATTGGGAGGTCTTGGACGGTGTCCAAGCTGATTAGATGGAGAGAAGAAGAAGCACAGCGTGATCAAAGATTGCCGTTTCCCTCGCTGCCGCTTTCTGTCTCTTCCCTCCAAATCAACTCTCTCTCCCTCCACTTTATCCCACTGCATTGCTCGCCCCTTTCTCTCTGCAATCACTGGGCAATCTCAGCAAAAACATGGTCGGCACACAGAAAGAGGTGTAGTGGCCCAAAAGGGAAGCTGAAAAATACAGATTGTGTTCCTCATTTCAGACAATCAAAATGCAGCTTTCTGCACGAGGCTGCTGCGTGCATGTTCTTGGCCCGTACTGAAATTCACGACACAACTTCTCTTTTTCAAAAAGCGGGACTTTTTCTTGCCGTGGTAATAGTTCTACCTGCCTGATCTGTCACTGCACACAGAGAGTGATATTGTCAAGTAACTTATAAACTAGTAATATGTAATGTATTACACATTCAACACCGTTGGCTGAAGATGTCGTGTTGAACCACACATCAGACTTTAGCTGCTCTGTGATCTCTGCAGCTGAAGTCTGACAGATCAGCAGGCTGCAGTGGGCTCAAGTCAGGACTTAGTGTACAAAGCGGGGCTAAAAAGATCAGCATGTTCTCAGCTAAGATTTTATCAGTGCAAACGAGGTAATGACTGCTGTGAACTCTCAGACCTAGGTCACACAGTGCATGGAAGTGCTTGATATGATTTCTTTTAGCCTGCTTGAGTGAAGCGTTAAAAAGGGCTTATTATATAACTTGTTCCAAATTGAAAGAAGACAACAGTCTTTGGGCTAGAATGCTAACTTTGACCTGATGATGGTGCTAGAGGAAGTTAAGTGACCACCAAAGGTATTATAAGAATGTGTGCAACAAATCTAATGGTAATCTGTCCAATACTTATTAAGGTATTTCACCTAAAACCACAAAAGTTAAAGTTAAGGGGGCGTCAAAGAATCACTAGTCAGCGAGATACATCGTCCGGGAACCATAAATGTAGACTTTTGTGCCAATCCATCAAATACAAGTTGAGAAACTTCACAAAATAAATGAAATGTTGAACTGCTGATTGCACTAGAAGAAAGGTGAGAGGATAACCATCAACATGAACATCAACAAAGTTTTCTGGCAATCTAGCCAAAAATATTTCACAAAAATCCCCTGAAGTAGAAGAGAAGATAAAGGACTATACACTATCTGCTCACCACCAAAAGAGCAGACAGGAGGAGAGATAATATATTGGACCTAAACACATCAGTACGCAGACACACACTCGAAACGAGTAACTAACGGCTGAATTTGCTGGTTGTGTAAATGGACAAAAGTTCACCACAACAACTTTGATATACAGTAATAATAGAATGTTGTGTTTGAAGCTGGTTCTGTTGCCCTCAAGTGGCCAAAAAAATGTGTTTAAGCATCAATGATTGTTCTTGGTCAGTGTTACAGCTATCAACAGAAAGAGTAAGTGGACAGTTTTTTCTTTATCAAACTCTCTTAACCTGATGAAATCCACCACAGCCTCACACTGACATTTTATCTGAATCTTCGTCTTCTGCCAAACTGCTCTGCGGTGAAATAGCCTCAATTTACTGATTAATATTTCAATCTGACACAGAAATGGAAAAAGGGGAAACTTAATCCATGTCTTCTCTCTCTCTTTATTTTCACTCTCGTTCTTTCCAATCCCCGCTTCCCTCCGTGCCAGCGGCATCGTGTCCTCCTCCGTTCCTCCCTCACTCCACTCCACTTTTATTTACAGCAATCATCTGCTCTGTGTGTTCATTGTTTTCCCCGCTCTCATTGACTATGTATGGCTGCTGTTTCTGTGCCAGCAACTGTAATTACTGACCGATGAGAGTCTGTTTGTGTGTGTTTGTGTGTGGATGTGTGTGCATGTGCATTTCTCAGCAAGTGTGCACTTATGTGATTTTGCGTCTTTGGGTGTCTGCCTGCACACAACTGTGTACAGTGTCTATAATGAGTTAGCATGCATATCTGTCAAATCCGCGTATGTGTGTGCACATGCCACACGTGTGTGTGTGTGTGTGTGTGAGAGAGGAAGCGCTGTCTAGCTGCTTATCTCTTATATCTCTTATAAAAATTCCTTATCTTCGTCCTGTCAGACTCGTCTGGTTTCCTCCTCATCTCTGTTCTATCAGTCAGGTGACTAACGGCATTCTAAAGTGGGTTACAGGTGATGGGCGGACAGTGGAGGAGCTCATAAATGTGACATTTTGTGAGCAATAAAATGTGACTTGAATGTATTTCTGTGAGACTGAAAGGAATAAATCAGCTTCATCAAAGGGAATAAAGGCAATATTTAAAGACTGTTCTGAAGTTCAAACAGTGGAATATTTCTTGGAAATGTTTCATGAATTTTGCTTTGGCTTATCCATGAAACAGAGTCTTAATGGAGGCTTTGCGCCAAGAGCACGGTTGACAGGACAGTCGACAGAGAAAGACGAGGTGGAGTGTATGCTGGACCGTGTATGGTCAGCTGTACAGTCTTCAGTGTAAATTCTGGTTTGTATAGCAGTCCCAGTAACATTTGTTCTTAAGGTGTAACGAGGTAACACATCACACGCGACGGTAAAGCTCTGTTTGAGTCAAAACTAACAGTACTGTCTACTCATATCTTCAAATGTTTGATTTGAAATGTTTGAGCTGACAGTGACAGCTGAAGACAGACAGACTGGACGACACGCAGCAAAGCACTCAGTCTTAGCACACGGGGCATCGGCTCTACCAGGTGAGCTACCACGACGTTTTTTCTTTTCCAGTTTCACTCCCTCATTGTGACTATCAGGTGATTGATATCATCAACTGTCTGCAGCATCTGTGCACAAACAATCGCTGCTGCTGCGATCGCTGCAAAATCTGAGCACTTGTAAATGTGCTTCAGCTACCGCCGACTCTCTGAAGATGTGAAAAAGTGTCACTAACTACACTGCATGTGTTAGGGCTGGAGTTTGTGTCCTATTTGTGCAGCTGCAGAAGTCCTTTGTGAATTTGTGTGTGTGTGAGCAAGTAGGAAAGCATTGGTTAAAGAGCAAGATGGCCAATGGAAACAGAAGGAGCTAATTAATCATGGTGTATAAGACACGTGTGACACTCATCGCTGAGGTTTTATTGGCACCCAACGGGAGAATTAGCAGCGCCAATTGTTTATCTCGATGAACGTTGGCAAAGGAGGGTTGTCTGATTCTTTCTGTAAACCTCCTCCTGAAGCTGCGTGCAAAATTTAGAGCACTAGGAGGAGACAGAGGAACTAAATAAATATTTATATAATAAAAGTGACCTACAGGGGCGGTCGGTAGCGTAGTGGGTTAAGCGGCCGCCCCGTGTGCAAGAGGCTATAGTCCTCGCTGCAGCTGGCCCCGGTTCAAATCCTGCATCAGATGGCCTTTTACTGCGTGTCACTCCCCCTCTCTCTGCCCCCTGCTTCCTGTCTATCTTCAGCTGTCCTATCATTAAAGGCATAAAAGGCCAAAAAAATAATCTTAAAAAAAAAAAAAGTGACCTACCGCAGCTTTACGTTAGTCTGTAAGCTCTCAGGAAACACATAAGGGCGCTGACCCTGCTCTGATCCTGATTCTAATCGGAGCCGTCCGGGCGTAGTAAACCTCACCCATCTGCACATCTACACAGATGTAAACACAAATGCCAAGAATGGTCCGGCATGTTGTTCAAGTTATTCCAGCAGCTTCACGGAGAGACTTCAGTTTAAAGACGAGTATATAGTAAACCTCACTGCTTGTACTGGCCTGCATTATTTGCAATATTCATTTATTTACCCACTTATTAATTAATCAACGAAATAATTATTGAAATAGATGTTTCCAAAGGCCAAAGAGTTCCAAAGAGTGAACCTTTAAGCCAACTGAATGAGAAGTTAAAAACCTACAAATGAAGTCCATGACAGCTGAGGAAGATCATGTGTGGTGACTGAAAGCTCCTGAATGGATCTTGTGTCATGATTTTTGTTGTCTATTGAACCTAAACGTATTTCAATATTTCATTTGAAACTAGTGTCGAGGCCAAATGACTGCAACATGAATTTAAAAATCATGATTGTGAATTTTGTTGTAGGCGGAGCAGAAACCCCTTACACATAAATAAGGGGAACAATGATGCTCTGTGGCTTCACTACTCGAGTCAGTCGAGTGTTTGTATTCATCACAGCAGTCTTTTCACACGGTGAAGGATGCTATCAAATCTATATCTAACAGTCATATTTATTAAATGAATATCACACAAGTATGGAGGAATGTAATATTCTAGATCTGTTTGGTTTCATGTGACATCTTTTATTTAACGTCTGCATTTGCTGCCCGTCTGTGTTTCATATACAGACAGAGCGATGATCACGTTGGTACTTTTAGAGTTCCACAGTTTCCAGAAGTATAACGTTACCATGGAGTCGGTGAGTTAGCGCCAGGATACAACTTGAGCCCTGTTTAGTTTTGTGTTAGTTTGGCATGTTAAAAGTATGCCGAATTATCCATTAGCACTTCCTGTTTGCGATGTCCCGTGAATGTACAGACGACTGTGACTGGATCACTTTGATACTGCAGAAAACTTCAAATGAGCTGACTGAGGGGCAGATTCTGAATGGGCGTCTCTTTCTATCGTTTCTGAGCAGACTTATGGATGTTTATTTTGCGACGGACATCTGAGATAAACACTGACTCTAAAAATACGTCTGCGTGTTCAGTTATGAGCACAACTTTTGATGCAGCAAACAGGCAAAAATGGATTTAAGTTTCATCACCTCCGTATCCTGTGTCACAACAACTGCTGACTGCGAACTACAATAGCTAACTTCCCGATATTTTTAGTACCCCGGCATGCACCTGCTCCTTTGGCCTCACGCCGTTTGACTCATTTGGTTGCAAAGTTATTTATTTCCTGCACATCCAGCGTCCCGAGGCGTTGCTAGGACATGGAAGGTTTTCATTTTTTGGGCGTCTAAACTGCAGACAGAGCCCTTTTTTCTGTTAACGTGAACAACATTCAGCACAAGGCCGTGCTATATCGTACACATATGTAGGGAGGTGGACGCATGGGAGGCAAGTAGGGCAAACACAGCAGACATATTTGCATAGGGTCAGGCAAAAAAAGAGACTTCCATACAAAGACAAACAATACCTGTGTTCTTCATGTCAGTTCTAAATTCAATTTTTCTTTACTTCATGATAAAAACAAGCTCTCGCACACACACACCGAGGCAACTTGAAAGCAAGCACTGACCTTCTGAAATCAAAGCTTTCCCTCCATATGCCTGGAGTCTCTCATCCTCCACCTCTCCTTTGTTTTTACCCTTCCATCCTCCCTGTTCCCTCTAATGATCGGCTGGTGTGAGGGCTGCCAAGAATGTAAGTCTGCCATGGTTGACCTTCCTTTCGCCTCTCCTCTCTGTTTATGTGGATGTGTTAGAATGACTGCACTCCCCCTCATCTCTCTGTCCACTGTTGCTGTTATTCATTCAGCAGAAGCCGGGGCTCTGCTGCAGCTGCATAATTGACCCTGCTGCTGGAAACATGTAGGAACAATCATAATCTGATACCCAGTCTTGTTGCCCGAGCAAGAACAAAAACGGGACTGAGTATGGAATTATGATGATAAGTAATTCAGCTGCACTGCTCTGCTGCATTCTTTTCAGTTTAACCTCTTCTGCTGCCTTGCTACATTAAAATCTTTTTGACAGCTGGTCTGAAATCAGTTTTCCTGAGCAGGCATTCAACACAAGTCAAATATGAGAAGCTCTGACTCTGAAATGTTGCCTTCAATTGTTGCAGTGCATTCACAGGAATACTAAGGCCACATAGTAGCTGCCCAAACTCTGTGATTGGTGGAATTTGTTGGAGCTCCATGCAAAAGGTACAAATCATAGACTGAATAAAGAATGGATATCATACACATGACGTCACCCACAGGTTTCTGAAGAAACATTATGAAGCTTACGAAGTGGTGGCTCTGGATGTCGCCATCTTGGCAGTCCTGCCTCTGCCATCTCCGGCTAATCAGAAATGGGTAAAGACGTGGAGGCGGACTAAATGAAGCCTGGTCGCTTAAACAAGCCATCTGTAACACCATGCAGCATGTCAATCAAAGTGTCCACGCTCTTAATTCTGCATAACTTTAAGCCTTAATATTATTTGAACAGGTGAGTTGTATATAAATTCACCCTCAGTACAGTTGTCATGAACGGGGAAATTAGCTACAGAGACCAAAACTGTTTTTTGTACCAGGCTGTAAACATGTTTATTTCTGCTGTGAAGTTGGACATTTCAACATGAGGACTTACGGATGTTTGAGGAACTGCAGTTTTTGGCACTTCTGTGTTTGCTTCACTTCACAGTTATGGAGGTTGCTGTATGGCATCATTTCAGTGTCAAAATCCATGGACATAAAAACCATAATCAGCGCGCACAAAGACCACTCTCTGTGCTCACCGTCACTCTTTGCGGGCTTACCCTCACTTTCTATGCCTTCGCCATCACTCTCCGCGTGCTCGCAGTCTCTGTGTACATGCTCACAGTCACTCTCTGCACGCTGATTTTGGTTTTTATGCGCACGGATTTTGGCACTGAAATGACGCCATATTGCTGCTTGATGCAAACAAAATTCACAGGTAAACTTATCGTTTCTTGACACAGGAACAAAGACCTGTTTGACTTCAACATGCCACTGACAAGTTTTATTGAAGGAAATCAAGTAAAGAAAAGCTTTTAAACAACGTGCTATTCTGTTCACCACTTCACCGTCATTTCATGACAAGCGAGTGTTTACAAAACATTTCTTTTAGATTTTATGATTTGATTGGTAAGTTTTGGTTCTGGAACATATTGTGTACTGTTGAAAAAATCTTTCACTTCAAAAGCTGCCTTAGAGTCTTTATGCAAGTAGCTGTCAGGGGAACATCTGCTGTTCTAACACCTGACAGTGTGACTGTAATATTCTCTCACCCATCTAGTTCTTTTTAAACTTCATGTCAAACTGTCAGCTCTGCTCTGCAGACATGCTGTTGGCAGCTTTATTCAGAGTTTCCTGCTAACACGAGTACTGACAGGACTAAATCTGTATTGGTTTAGTTTTTTGACAGGTCACTTGGATATTTGAGCTTGACTGTGCAGAATGACTTTGACACTAGAAGGCTGTTTTTTTTTTTAACTTTTTTTACTTTCATCTGCTGAAGGAGGACAGTTTCTGTGCACTCACATTAAATCTCCGTTTAACCTGAGGATGCACAGCGGGATTATCTGATATCCAATCATGCTCACTGAAGTAGGAGACGTGTTGTGTCCAGCAGATTTTGAAATAAACAATATTATTTATATGTAATCAGTCAATCAATCAATCAATCAATCAATCAATCAATCAATCAATCAATCAGTAAGACTATATTAATGCTTCACATACATCTTAAAATCAGTTCTGAAGCAGACAGGTGTAACCAGTGCAGAGATTTTAAAACTGCTGTACCGTGTGCACGACGTGCAGCTAAATAGTAGAGTATTACAGTAGTCGATTCTGAAGATAATAAAGCAGTAGTAAAATCATTAGTATCTATGTGTTGGCTTTAGAGAGAAAACGGTCACACCCTGGCAATGTTGTTAAGATAATAAAATGCATTGTTGGCTATGTTTTTCATATGGGGTTCAAAGGTAAGATCAGATCAAACATAACTCCCAGGTTTGTCACTTATTGACCACTTTAACGGCCTTTAAATGTATTTAGTTTCTCTATCGATGCTTCAATACCAATGACAAAAACGTTGGTTTTGTTTGCAATCCATAACTCGATGTCTAGGATGCAGTTAAAAAAGGGCCTAAAGCACGGTAATGTATGTGTGATGAATGCTGTGTGTCATCGGCGTAGCTATTAAAATGCATGCTGTATCTCCTGATGACGTTGGCAAATGGCAGGTGAAAAAAAGTAGGACCTAGAATTGAAACTTGGGGAACACCACAATTTATTTTATAGCTTTTGGATGAACTGTCACCTATACTTACAAAATATGTATTGTTGAGATTTAAATCACTTAAAATATGGGAGTAAATGTCATTTGTTAGAGTATACATGGAATTATTTTTAACATAGTATTTGATCTGTTTATACACATATGTTAATGAATAGTCTGGTAAATTCATTGTGTCCCCACTGCTTCAGAAACCAAAGCTTCCATGCCTTTGAATGCTTCTCTTTCTGATATGTACCATAAAGAAATCTGTCTTCATGCTGTAAAGCAGTAAGGCAGAGTTCAATATACAATATAAAATGCCAAAAAGAGTCTGACAGTCTTCTTGTTCCCGTTTGGTTTTGGCTAATTACACAAAATTTTAAAAATGATGTGTCTACACACATAAGATGTAAAATCAAATTAAAGTCCATATTTTATTGTTGAATGAACCCTTATATATACGCACAGGATTGTAGCCTCAAGATATGTAAAACTGAGGTCAGCTCAATCAAAATCTTGTTTACATAGAAAGTAAGTGGTCTTAAATCTAATAAATCACCAAATTCACTCAAGCAGCAAGAGGGAGCATCACTGTAAGCGCCATTTATTATTGTTTATTATGTTCAATTCAACCAGGTGAGAAAAGATTTCAATATGTTTGAATGAGTATTGAGCCGCCGGTGTTTTGGGCTTATGTGGCTTCCGTGGGAAGCAGGAAGTGAAGAGGTGTGTCGTATGTTTTCAATAAAGAAATGGCGGAGCGACACGGTCGTTTTACCATGACACCGGGTCACACGTTTGTGTCCGCGGCCGGCCAGAGTTATGCGTAAACGGTCTCCTGTCATTTATTAGAGTGGTTATAAACAAAGAAATGAAGAACAAGAAAAAGAACAAGTAAGATAGCCACCACAATCACAATGTACAGTATCTAATAATTTGAGCTTTATGAAGCTATGAAATGAAACACTGTTACAAATAAAGGAATCTATATGCTTGTGTGCTCTCACCAATGTACATTTTAGTCTGGTGAATCTTTAACAGGATCTCCTTTAGGAGTTCTGCTGCTGAGGATAAACAGTTCTCTGACCCTGAGGACACAGCGTTGGTAGTGTGGGTAAAACCTGGGACTATTCTGTTATTGGATGAACTCAATAACCTCCAGTCCAGCCTTCCTCCCTCTGACCTCCCCTTCCTTTTCTAATCCTCCCCTTATATATGACCTGGAATTCCTCTCACAGCTGCTCACCCATCCAATTTAATATTTGATATTATCAGTTTAAGTCATTCTGAAAAGGCTGGAGCTATTGGAATTGAGAAATAAACCCGGAGCAAACCAAAATCTTAACAATGTACTGCCGCACGGGGGGCCTTGATGCGTGGGAGATTCTCTGTTTAACCTTTTTCTCTTGGTCTTCTTCAAAGTATTTATCTATTCACAGTTAAAGTTTTCCCTCTATCCCCGTCCACAACTCACACCAGTCTATATGTTAAATACTCAGATGGAAAATATATCGTCAACTTCCCCTCAAGGTGACACTATAGCCAAATAGCTGCATTTTACCAGCGTCCGAGAAAAAAATATGACAAAATAATTCAGCACAATTCAATTTTATTTATATGAAATCATTATCTCATGACACCTTCCATATAGAGCAGGTGCATACTGTACCAGAGACCCAACCATTCCAACCATGAGCAAGCAGTTGGTGACAGTGGCAAAGAAAAACTTCCTTTAAGAGTCAACTATGAGCAGAACCTGAACCATGGACAGGACACACACATGAAATCACACCAACTGTACACAGCAAACATGGCGACAGCTGGAGCCTCAGAATACTGAGAAGAGAGAAAAATAAATAGGAAAGCCTGACAACCTGAAATGACAGCACTGTAAAGAAGATTAGAAATGGGAAAGGTAAATAAATGAATAAAAGAGGCATGTATAAAGAATAAACAACCACATTTTTTAAACTTTTCTGTGGCCAACCTATGTTACTGTGTCAGCTTAAACATCAGATCACACATCGCATGTTTAGTGTTTTGTGTGGAGAAACAGAGGCAGTGCTACAGACTTGATAAAAGCAGCTCTGTCCATGGCCCTTCCCCACCGCCCGTTCATTACAGAGGCTCCCCCTGCATGAGGTCACGCTCACAGTCCGGGGGGGGGGCTCTCTGCATTGAGTGGGAGGGTGGAAATAGACAGCTAAACTGGGAGGCAGTCACTCTCGACCTTACGAAGGAGACATCCATCACCGTGTGCACTGACAGAGGAATTAATCCCCCAGCTGCTAGATTGTATTTTGTGCTACAGCTCCAGAAACAATTAGGAAAAGAAGTCTTTTCTGCTCAATGTTAAACATGTCATGAAACTGGGCTGGGACTCGCTCACAAACTTGCTCACGTCTGGCGACCTGCAGAAGTACATTTACTCAAGTAATGTACGTGAGGACAATCCTGAGTTACTTCAGGGAAAAGGAACTCTGTGCTTGAACAGCCATGAAGAGTCCGTGGATTTCAATATGTGGGCTCAAAATATGGATGTGGAGCTCAAACAAAGAACAAATATTACCCATTTCAAGAATATATACAAACAAATGTTTATGTATACGAATGCAAAAATCAATGTAGAGGAAATATAGTCTATAAATTTCGTGATAAGTAGAGGAGAAGGGGTAGTGTTCAGTAAGCGTATACTTCCTCATACTCGAACATTTATGGTAAGAGTTGTTGCATTGAATGACATGTGACTGTGTACAAGTGTACCTAATTAGATGTAAAAAGTATCAGCCGATATATCAATATCAGAATCTTCTATTCCCTAATATCAGTATTACATCTGCCCCAAAAATCCAATATTGGTTCTGCTATTCAGATAAAGATTTTCCATTAAACTCAATGAAGGATGTCCAACTACCTCAGTGGTAAGTTTTAAATAATGAACTTCAATTTGATGGAAATGGATTACTTTTACATTGCAGTATTGGTACTTTTTTCAAAATAGTTCAACACACAATGATCTGCACCACCAGCTGCTGAGGTTATAACACTTCTGTTCTTAATCTTTAGTCCTGAAGTAACGCCTTAGAAAGCCATATAACTGTTCACTTTAATAACAATGATGTACATAAATATATGAACATGAAGTAACTGAGCAGTGAGGTCAGGTTTTTGGCCGTAGGAACCTTCTCTGAATCTGCATATTCTTTTATACGTTCTCCAAACACTGTAAATCATTTCCACATCCCATTCGCCCGCCCTGCATTTGTAGTCTTGCACAGCGCTGTAGATTTATAGATTGTAAACTGTGAACATCTGTTCGCTCATGAACCTGTCAGAACTCAACAGAACTAGACCATGGGTTATTTTTCATATGCTGTCTCTTTTTCTTTAGAGATTTATTTCATTTTCTGCAATATGCTGAATGTTTGATGAGCCGGCATCTTGTGGTCTCTGCTGCTGCGGCACTGTCCTCGTTTCCCACAAGGATCATTCAAATGGTCACTCAGGTAATTTTAAAATTAGTTGTGTTCTTGTAATGTGAAAATCTGACATTAAACTAATTAAATACGATAAAAAATCTTTTCTTGTGGTCAGGTATGCGCTTCATGCTGCATCCCTCTTTTCTTTTACTGGGCTTAGTAAACATCTTTCTACAAGCGTACAGCCACAGCAAGACATGATGCACTGTGCAGAACATGGCCTTTAAAGTTAGAGCTGGCTGTGTAATGAATGTGCCTTTCTAACGCTGTTTTTAACATCTAAACTTCATAGCGTAAAAAAAAAAAAAAAAGACTCAAAATAAGTTCCTAGATGTCATATTTTATAAAGAATATTGCCCTAGAGACTTAAACTTTCTGATGTGAAAAGACTTTGATGAAAATAATTCTGCAGTTAAATAAAGACGAAGGAGAAACTGTGACAAAACCAAATGAAGGCTTCGTGTTTAATTATGATGGATCATCCAGCTCTGGAAATGAAAGTACGTGATAACACTGTTTGTGCATAATATAGAAGAATAAAGAGCAGCTTTTTGTGAAAACAGTGACTATGTTATGATCTGAAGTGTGTCCAGAGAAACTAAGAGTGATGTAAAGAGGGCGTACAGGACTCGATGATTGATGAAGATGATTAGGTTGTCATTTTTTGAAAAACAACACCCTTTTCCAAAACAGAGTGCATAAAAAGTTCTCTCACGTGTACTGAACCACGACAATTAACCATGCACTAAAATCTTGATTGTCCAATCATAGCTTGGCAACCATGAATACACAAGGAAGGCCTGTCAAGTTTGGGATTTCTCCACACGCTGAAGGAAGGAGCTTTACTTCCAAGGCCAAGAAGCACATGATTCATTTTACTGCTGCGACTGCGAGGATGTTCTGGCTGCTGTTTTGTCACGTTACTTATCAGCTACTTTTCAATAAATGTTGTGAAATCTGTGGAATTGTTGTTTTTTGACAGGAAACATGAGGTTTAAAAGATATATTTAAATATATATATTAGGGCTGTCAATCGATTAAAAAAAATTAACTAATTAATCGCAAAAATTTCTGTAATTAATCGCGATTAATCGCTTATTTTAAAATAAATCAACGTCATCTAGCGGGCCAGATATATTGATGGCGGGCCAGTTTGGCCCGCGGGCCGCTATTTGCCGACCCCTGTCCTACGTATGGCGGCTGTTGCAGTGCATTGTGGGATTTGTAGTATGAGCGGTGGGAGTGCAATTTACCGGCGGGCCATTAATAACAGACGTATAAAAAGATCTCGCAGGGCATAGATGATCTTGCGGGCGAGAGTTTAACATGTCTGCACTAGATTCCATATCTGCCATATTCTGTAGAGAAATGTGACACTTTAACACTGTACAAACTGTAGCAAACATTACCTGAAACGGTGTAAGTTAGTCCTCATCCTCCAAAAAACATTCCTCTTGCAACACTAAAAGTGAAACATACTGCTTGCAATTACAAAAAGTAAGCTAGAAATTAGATGGATAGATGAATTATTGCTGTAAACTGCAGATTTGCCATGCGAGAACAGAAAGCTAAACAAGGGGCACAACAGTAAGGACAAAGAATTTTGCTTACTGTATTACAGAAACTAAATTTATCCAAAAATCTGGGTCACTTCTCAACTGTGCCCTGCGTCTGTGTCCTCTGTTTGCTTTGTGCTTTGTTTCAATGTTCATCTCATCTCCTCTGTAGGGAATGTCTTTGAGCAAAGTGATAGGACGTTTCTGTTTTTCTTTGTTTCATGTCATTCTTTCATTGTTTCCTGTTTTTCATTCTGAAATCCTCCGCACTGGTTTTGACCTTTACTCGCCTCGCCATCCAGGAAACTTTTTTTAAACTTTGATTTGTCCAATAAAGCATTGAACTATATTGCAGCTCTGCCTCCGCTGTTTACATTCGGGGTCTTATTCCTTGTGTTACCCTGTCTGCGCAATACCGACTT